>NW_008360317.1:16952-17315 GCF_000622305.1 Nannospalax galili | reverse complement strand
TCCCTCCTAAACACAACTGAACTTCTGTCCTCAACACTCCATTTCTTAGAAAACTTCCTATTAAAACAGCAACAAAAGCAACAATCGCTAGTATTTAAGGACCTAGAGAAACAAGATTTTTCTTTTCATAATTTCATGGGACCCATTTTCTCTGACTTTTAAGATAGATGATAGATGAGACAGATGATAGATGATAGATAGATGATAGATAGATAGATAGATAGATAGATAGATAGATAGATGATTGATACATGATAGATAGATGATAGATAGATAGATAGATGATAGATGATAAATAGATAAAGACTTTTCCTTGAGATGTGTGAACAAGGCTAACACAGGAGATAGTATCTGTTAAATAAA
>NW_008360317.1:7596-16704 GCF_000622305.1 Nannospalax galili | reverse complement strand
TCTTAGAATATTTTAGTAGCTTCAGATACATTCATTCCAGATTATTAAAGTGCAGTGCTTGATAGATAGATAGGTGATAGATTGATAGATAGATGATAGATAGGTAGATAAAAGATAGATAGATAGATAGATAGATAGATTGATAGATAGGTGATAGATTGATAGATAGATGATAGATAGGTAGATAGATGATAGATAGATAGGTGATAGATTGATAGATAGATGATAGATAGGTAGATAAAAGATAGATAGATAGATAGATAGATAGATTGATAGATAGGTGATAGATTGATAGATAGATAGATAGATAGGTAGATAGATAGATAGATATCCATTCATCCATCAGTGAACATCCATGGGGTTGTCTTCCTATCTTCAGATAGATAGATAGATAGATAGATAGATAGATATCCATTCATCCATCAGTGAACATCCATGGGGTTGTCTTCCTATCTTCTCTATTGTAAACAATACTTCATTGAAGATGAGGGTGCAGGGTGCTAGATTTCTTGGTTTCAGTTCCAGAAGGGGGACTATGCTAGCTGGTCTTTTCACGCTAGACCATTCAAGTCTTGGGTCACTGACAAGCAGGAAGTAGACCAGTCCTGAGCCCAATGTTCAGGTTATCTTTAGTCTAACCCTTACAGACTCTGGGAAGGAACATGGCCATATGGACAATGGGTCCAGCAGAAGGGCTCCAGCAGCAGTGAGGCAGCAGTATATGAGTCTCTAGGGTACTTTCTTTGTCTCATTTTCTTATCTGCAAAATATGGACAATTTATTTCACACGTTTTCCTTAGGATCAAAGTATTTTGTTGACTTTCTACTTGAACTAACAGAGAATGGCACATTACCCTTCCGTACTTTTTCAGCAAATGCCACAGATTTCATTCATTTAATGTAACTGACATTACTGATGGCTACTGTTTTCACATTTAATGCGTGTTTCAATATTAGCATGCACAAGAGTTGGCTCCAAAGTACAGAGATCTTGCCTGACTTCATGTAATGCCTTATTGAGACCAGTGTACTCTGAAGGCTCCTTTTTGTAAAGCATTTTATAATTTACAAAGTGCTCTAGCATTGACACCATCCTTCCCTGTGACAATCATGGTGGTTGTGGAAGACACTGCACACACTTTTCATTTCAGGCCTTGTGTTTCTATTTCTGCTGAATCACCATTGGCCTGAGGCCAGAACTCTGTTCAGAAAGGCCTCAGGTATTCCAGGGAGGCATCTTCAAGATGGAAAGCTACCAGCTATGTGATTCATGATTTCATTTTTTAAAATGACAAAAATAACTCCACAGACAATCACGAGTGCTGACTATTCAAGAAAAAAATATTCCATGGTAATTATTGGAGCGTTTGCAGCAAACTTCAATCAGATCCATCACCACCACAGGTCTAGGAACCACAGCAATGAAATTCAGGAACATAAAGATTCACTCAACTGTGACTCCAGGGTGGGCAAATGGAGATTTACAACCAAGGAGCAACAACAGAGATGGGGACACATAAAGAAAAATGGGATTCTGGCTAAACCAGTCTAAAAGAATATTTGAGAAGAGACGGGGTTATCAGGGGTCACCGAGAGATGGTAGCAGATGAGGAACCTAATCATGTAACAAGGGTGACCAGTTATCAACAATAGGTCATTCTTGTCAAACTGGCTCAGCAGGATTCGTGCCAACACTGGGCTTTAGGATTAGGTTCCCAGGTAGACCTTTCCAGTCAAGCAAAGAACTAGTCATTACTAAAGGAGAACGTTTGGACAGAGATGTTATTAAAGTCAGGGGGATACAGAGGCAGTGGTCAATCCTAAAGTAAAAGAAAATGCTGAAAGCATTAATGTAGCTCAGAAAGTGTCTTGTACTTTGTTTTAGGTTATTTTTTGTTGGTAGTGTTGTTGTTTGGTTGGTTGTTTTTTTGCAATGAGGGTGGGGTTACTTAGGGTAGTTACTATGCAATGCCTCATTACTACAACCAGGGTTTGTGGGTCTCCCTGTAGCCCCATCTGACCTGGAACTCACTATGTAGACCAGGTTGGCCTTGAACTCACAGAGATCCACCTGCCTCTGCCTCCCAAGTGCTGGGATTAAAGGCATGTGCCACCACACCCAGCTTACCATCCATTTTTAAGGCCAAGCATATCTCAAACTGCTGAGAACCTGTTCCTTTAAAATCCTTTTGGAACTGTGCTCCAGAACAAGGGTTCACTCTTTGTTTTCTTAAATTTGTATGGGATCCAGCATGGGGGAAGTAAAAGTCTGATCCTTATCTGAGGATTACATCTTTTCTGATCCCTAGACCTAGACCAACACACACAATCATAGACAGATGTCATCAATTTCTCTCATTGTTTGCAATGAGATGAGCACACGTTGATGCTTTGATACGTAAAACATACATACACACATCCATACACTATCTTGGGTGCAAGGCAAAGGAAGGGTCCTGAGGGATTAAGGTCATACACCCAGGTCACAGAGGAGCACATGGCTCAGTGAGCTTGTCTACAGTATAAACAAGTTAAGAAGATTCACTTTTTGGTTGTAAAGTTAGGTAATAGTCATTTGTCCAGAGTATGTTCATATTGTAAAAGGCATTCCTGCAATTACTCTCTTATTCCAAACCTCTCTTGATACATTCCGCTCTTGGTTAAAAAAAAAAAAAAAAAAAAAAAAAACTTGGTCAATCATTTTTATATTTATAGCACCTCAGAGGTTTAATAAAGAGCTTTCAGTTTTCTTACAGCCATTTCTAGAACCAGGTACAAGCTGGAGAGATGGCTCAGCAGTTAAGAGCCCTGGCTGCTCTTGAGGAGGACCAGGGTTCGATTCCCAGTACCCACATTGTGGCTAACAACTGTCCATAACTCCAGTTTCAGGGGAATTCGACACCTCCTTCTCACCTCCTTGGGCATTGCCATGACATGGGTACATCTACCTACATGCAGGCATTATAGTCATACACATAAAATAAATAAATAAATAAAATTGTTGTGAGGTGCTTCACCAGAGAAGACCAATCAGACAAAGTTTTGCCAAATTAAGGTCATTGCTGGCCAGGACTACTATACAAGGGTGTTGGAACCCAAGTGTGTAGCCCTGAGCCATCCCTAGAGTAAGTTTTTTCTACAGATAAAACATAACCAGGGGTGAAAAGTTTAAGTTCCCAAGCTTACAGGTGCAAAGCCCCCTTAACAATTTCTATTCTATTGTGACAATTACTTTTTTGCAGAAGCAAGTCAAGCATAACCTACAGACGCCATAAATCTATGGTTAGCAGGTGCTCACCAGGACACTCTGACCTGTTTCCAAGACAACCGGGATCTAGCTGACATGTGTTCCCATACTCTGGGCCAACTGCCTGATAATTTCAGAGACTAGAGTCAGCCTAAACTTTAACATGGTGTAGCTATGGTCAAGAAGGTGCCCTATTACAAATAAAAAAGAAACAGGTGCCTGCAAAAGGTAATGTTTAAAGACCTAACCATGAAGTGCTACTGTCTCCCCCCTCTCTGGGCTCCTCCTGTTCAGAAAAGGATCATCACGTGCAATCAGACCCTTGAATTCTAATCTGGATTCACCATTATGTATGAAATACGTACTTTTGAGGAAATAGTATAAAAACAATCTAGTGGCAGCTTGTATTGGATGTGCTTCTTACCAGCTTCTCAGTTTTCAAACTCATCAAGTATTAAAAATTTTTGAAGCAAAACCAGGATTCCAATACCTGAAACATGTATTTGGAACTTCACTAAGAACACAGAGAGGCAGGACAGGGAAGGAAAAGAAGCCAATACAGCTAGAGCATTCTGTCTCTTCCAGAATGCATATTATGAAGGGGAAATGCCAGAAGGCGATCAAATGGGGTCTTGCCTAGCCATGCCTTTGCTCTCCTGATTCTCAGACTACTCCTGCCCCTGCAAGAACCAAATTACTGCTCACTCCACTGTCTGTGGAGTCAGGAATAGTAAGAACCTAGGTTGGCACAGATCATTGTTTGACCTGTACTGATCATTTAATCTCTGAATCTGCTTATCTTAAAGTGGATCTTATGATAATACCTGATCAGTCATCTATTAAAGTACATGAGAAAATCATACGTGAGAAAATTGCCTAAAAATTTTAGAATTGTTGTGCAAAATCTGGAAGAAAGTGCAGGCAGAATGTTTTTCTCAGAAGCAAGCAAATAAGTTTTGTTTTGATTTGAAGTATACGTTTGTTTTTTTATTTGTTTGTTGTGTGTGTGTGTGTGTGTGTGTGTGTGTTTCTTCATCACTGTGATAAGTCTCCAAGCTAAGTACTTTTCTTTTCTTGTCTATTAGTAGCGTGGGAAGGGATGCTCTTCCTGAGATGTGCTTTCTCACCATCAACCCACCGGCTCTCCTGGGTGTCTGCTTACACTTTTCTCAATGTACTAGAGGATTTCGCTGGCATTTTTATCAAGGCCCTTTCAACTTGTGTCTGCATTCAAGCCCAAAGCCAAAGCCACCGTTAAGATTTTTTTATAAGCTGGGTATGGTGGAATACACCTTTAACTCAGGAGGCAGAGGTAGGTGGATCTCTGTGAGATCAAGGCCAGTATGGTTTCCATAGAGAATTCCAGGTCAGCTGGGGCTACAAGAAGGCCCTGTCTCAAAAATTAAAATAAAAGGGAGGCAGAGGGAGGTAGATCTCTGTGAGACTGAGGCCAGTCTAGTGTACATATCAAGTTCCAGGCCAGTTGGGGCTACAGGAAGACCCTGTCTCAAAAATTAAAATAAAATAAAATAATAAAATAAAATAATAAAATAAAATAAAGGATTTTGTTATAGTAGCACTTCGCTTCTAGGTACCAACCCCTTTTGCAATTATCTGTGGGTGAATTAATGAACCACTTCAGATAACATTAAACATTAATTTTGCCCATAAATGAGTGAATTAGTGATTGGCACATATTAGTTGCTTAGAAATATTTGTATAATGAGTTAAAAAAAATAAAACTCAAGTGTTTAATAACTATGTATTACAGTCTTCTCTGACCCATTTCCTGGATAAACATCTTATCTGTGATTAGCAAACTTTTTTATTTTTTTAATTTTTAGACAGGGTCTCACTGTGTAGCTCTGACTAGCCTAGAACTCACAATCTAGACCAGGCTAGCCCTGAAGTCACATAGATTTGCCTGCCTCTGCCTCAAAAGTGCTGAGATTAATGGTGTGCATCACCAAACTTGGCCAAGAAAAGACTTGATCTACCCGTCTCCTCTCTCTGCTGTGTGTCCTGACTGGACAGCATTTAAGACTCTGAAATGGGCAGATAGTCATTGCCCATGAAACTTATTTATACACAGTCATCTAGTAATAATTATAATCCATTCTTACACATGTGCACATGCATGCACACACATACACACCTCACACACATGTACACCTGACCTCACATAGGATTATAACAGCACCCCTTCCCAGATAGCCAAAGGAAACTTTATATCAGTGACCAGTGGCTACTAATTATTCTGCTAAAAAATATGTGCTTTAATGTTCTCAGTCTTACTGACTACCTTTCTTGAAACTATAGGGTTATGAATCTCTGCCTCTGTTCTTCATGCCTCAGTAACCTAGCTGCAAGGAACAAAATTCAAATTTAAATGTCTGCCAAATTTAAGTGTCTCCATGGCTAAAGTTACATTGATGAGCTCCAAAAGAATCCTTAATTATATACAATCACATCAACCATTTGGGGAAGACATTATGAGTATTTATACTTCAAAAAGCAGTATATTTTTCAACATAAATATGACAAATAAAAGCCAGATCACCAAAGGTGATTACAGACCTTTATTCACAGAATGACAGATTCACCATCACTGCAACTTCTATTGCAACACAGAATATTTATAAATCATTAATACAATTTCAAATGCAGAAACTAAAAGCCAGAAATTGAGTAAGTACTAATATAAGCTTGCAAAGTAAAAAAAAAAACAAAAAAAAAACAAAAAACAAATCTGTAAATTTTAAGATTCTTCAAATCAAAGAGGTCATTTAAACTATAAATTTTACAGTGACTGGACCAACTTTTAAATCAGAAAAAGAAACAGAAACATTAAAAACAAATTAATTTGTCTATCTGGAAGAGATAAAGCCTCCATAAAATGTATGCATCTTGTATATATGGACATTCAAAAACTAAACAATGTTAGGATTGAAATGGAATTCCCTTGAAAGTGCTGAGACACTATAGATGAAGCTAGTTTGTTGTACGCACTGAGTGTTTTAATTGAATGCTTTAGTTGCCATCTATTGAAAATGAGCATTCAAAAAAAAAAAATCTCTGCAAAAAGAAACATTGTTCACTGTAATTCAAAGAATGCAAATGAGCAAGTGTACCAGTAATAGCAATGTGCAAGGGGACAGGGAATTGCACTGGATTGAATCAGAAAAACTAAGTGCAGGTCCAAGCTCTCCTTACCTGTTGTCTGATGTGGGAAATTTTACTTAAGTTGTCTGAATATTCATTTTCTTATAAGAATGGAAATAATAGCCCAGTGTGGTGGTATGTGCCTTTAATCCCAGCATTAGGGATGAAGAAACAGAAGCAGAAGGATCTCTGTGAGACTGAAGCCAGCCTGGAGTTTTAGGTCAGCTGTGGCTACAAGGAGACCCCATCTCAAAAAGACTTTTAAGAAATGGAAATAATAGCTTTAGATCACATAGTTTTGTAGTGCTAGCATGAACATAAAATGAAGAAAGAAAAGAAAGACAATTTATCAAAAAGAACTGTGCAAATCTAAGACATAACAATCATTATTGTCATTGTATTAACTATTGTTTTGTCACTAAACACTAAAGAAAGTCTTTGAAAAATGGCAAATTCATCTATAATGTTAGAGGAAATTTTAAAAAGCATATGAAAATTAATACATGCTTCTAGTTTTCCATAGGTACACTCTTTCATAAGAATAATAAAGCACTGCAAATCAGATATAACAGATAATTTTGCACTTAACACAGTGAATGATTTAGGATTCATACATTTTTCCTCAGAAAAAAATCAAAGAACTGAAAGAAGATAGTGATAAACTTCTGAATAAACTCAGAAAAAAAAAAAAAGGAAAAAAAAATGGTATGATAGTGACCTTAAATCCACGGAGGGACTCACTGGAGAAAGTTCTCGATTCTGTAACAAATGTACAGACATTTAAAGATTAACCCATAAACTGGCTAAGAGGTAAAATGTAAATCAACTTTGGGGAGGCCAATTCAAATAATTTTGAAAAGAAATTAAATACGTGTCACCAAATCCATCACAAAATAAAATTTAGAAAAGGCTAAATCACACATCGAGATATTTTCACAATAATTGGACATTTATTTTTCACAATAAAATGCTAAACTATGAAGCATGGTTTCCTAGTAACAGCAGTAATAGTAGGTAAATAAAATAGAATTTAGCCTCCAGCAATCAGCAACCATTCAGCTTCTTGAGGTTGAAATCACTTGGATGCTTGTTTTTTCGCTTCCATTATTATAAAAATGAAAAAAAAATCAAATTCTTGTTTCAAAATTCAGAAACAACACAGAAGTATGGCCTCAGTGTCCCCTGGAAAGTATGGATCCTTCTTAGAAGCAGGAAATAATTCTCAACAAGATCATCCTTAGAATGAAGAGGGAGGCTCTTTTCTTGGCAGTAATTGTAAAGGGCTAAGGCTGTCCTCACTTCAATTCACTGGCATCTGAAATTCCAGACTTGCAAAGAGTCTTTATTTTTGTTTGTCTAGCTTTGCAAAGGTGTTAATTGTCAGTTTGACTGAATCTGGAATCACTTAGAGGACAAGCCTCAAAGCATACCTGTGAGGGATTATCTCCATAAAATTAATTGAGATATCACTTCCCTCTGCTCACCTGGGCCTACACGACCTGCCAGTCACTCTCCAGGTAAGTCCATCATGCCCTCCTCACCTTGACTCCCCCAGCCTCACTCACCCTTCCATCTCCCGGCGGGCCGCTCTCTCATCCTAGCCTGGGTGCTGTCCCATTCCTTGTCTTGTCGCCCCAGACACCTGGAGAACCACCACTGCTTCCTGATCTTTGCAGGACCCTGGGGCTGACCTCTCTGCCCAGGGCCACCACTGCTTCCTGATCCCTTGCATCCAGACAGACTCAGTTCCTTCTTGAGGTCCTCAGGAGCCCTCTGGGCCTGGTTCCACCCTCACCTCCCTCTGCTTCCCTGGGCTGCACAACCCCCTAGCCTCTTGTCAGGATGCAGGGGCTGATCTTTTGGCTTCCTGATCCTTTGCATCCAGACCAACCCAGCTCCTAAATGCAGTCCCCAGGAGCTCTTGGGGCCTCTTCCCACCCCCATCTCCCTTTGCATGCATCTCTGGGTATCACCACCACCAGCTGCCCAACACCAGCATCTTTCCTGGGCCCAGCTCCCAGGCCAGTCCAACCCCCAAATTCCTGAGGCCAAAATCTTTCCTGGAGGGATCCAGACCTTAGGGGAAAGCCTGAGAGCATCTGATCCTCATTTGACTTGGGTCTCTGTGGGAACTCCTGAAGACAAAAGTAAACTGGCCACTCCAATATAAAATCAAAAGAGAGGCCCGGAAGCTTAGAGGAGCCAGCTTTTCAGCACAAAAAGTAAACCAGAGCTGGGCTTGGTGGAACATGCCTGTAATCCCAGCACTTGGGAGGCAGAGGCAGGCAGATCTCTGTGAGCTCAAGGCCAGCCTGGTCTACTTAGTGAGTTCTAGGACAGCTGGGGCTATAGGGAGACCCTGCTTCAAAAAGACAAAAATAATAATAATTTTTAAAAAAAGTAAACCAGAAAGGCACATAAAGTTTAGAAAAAGAAGCAGACCTAAACTTGAAGACTTGAGTCTCATGCAAGAATCAGAAACTACAAAAGAAATTCACATGTCAAAATCACAGAGAAAAAATAACATGAAAAACCAAAATAACTTCTCCCCACCAAAAATGCCAATAGTCCTCTAGAGGAGTACAATGAGAACCCCCTAGAGATAATGCAGGACATGGAACTCAAAAGAACAATTATAAACATGATAAAAGAATTCAGTGAATTTAAAGAACACACAAATCAAAGAACTGAAAGAAGTA
>NW_008360317.1:5611-6525 GCF_000622305.1 Nannospalax galili | reverse complement strand
TAGGGCATCCCAAAAGCACCTATCCACTAAGGCTCTTGCCACTGCCCCCACAGTATAAATATCCTGGTTTCCCCTAATTAATCGGAGTTGAATCACTAAGATCTGGAGCTGAGCTGAGTCACTGAATAAAGGAGCGGTACCACTGAGTCTGACTGAGCTGAGTTCTGTGTCTTACTGCCTAAGATTCAGTCTCTCCGGAGGGGGCTGTCCTTCATAAACAACGACTCGCAAATACCCTGCTTTCTCCGTTCCCGCACCTCCCCTCATGACCCGGTGGCTGACGGACCTCGAACCTAGAGGGAGTGCCCGGTAGATTGGAACGGAACATGCCTGGAAGCGCAGTGACCAGTAGAGTCGTCAGCATCCAGTAGCCGCGGAGACCCTCAGCAACGCGGTGCGCGATACACGCACACCCCAGCAATGTGGCCCATGGGACCCACCCCAGTGGCGCATGAGAGACAGGCGCTAGCCAGCAGCTCGTGCTCCGCAAAACCCGCACACCCATATCTGGCACCCAACGTGGGGCCTCTGAACTCCGCGCCAGCCAGCAGCTGGCGCCCCCTGAAACGCAGAATTCATGAGTATCTCTCCCACCAGGAGAGCAACAGAAATCTCTCTTTCTTTCGTCTCCCATCAGGAGAATAAAAAGGCAGTTGTGCCCCCAAGCCTCCCCACTCGTGGGGCCTGGCAAATCTCTCTTTCTTTCATCTCCCATCAGGAGACTAAAAAAGGCAGCTGTGCCTCCAAGACACCCCACTCGTGGGGCCTGGCAAATCTCTCTTTTCTCTTTTCCTCCTTCTAAAATAAACTTCCCTAATCGGCTTTGTTATCCTGCCCCCCAGGGCACTCAGACCACAGCTAAAACCAGTTAGGTGAGAATTTAAATTAACTAGCCCCTGTGGAGCACCTGAAAG
>NW_008360317.1:2944-4996 GCF_000622305.1 Nannospalax galili | reverse complement strand
CCCCCCCTTCCCCTCGGCGGCCGCCACCCCCTGCGGCGCCGCCACAGCCTGTGGCTCCATGCCCTACAGCCATAGAGCAACTGTGTAATCTTAGAGATAGTAGAAGTTGCCAGCCTCAATGGCCTCAAGACCCCCAAACCCCACTGGTAGAGGCTTTTCCTGTTAACTTACAAATAACAAGACAACGTCCACTAGCCTGGTACCCACTCCCAGCAGCAGAATTAAAAGAATTGCGCCAGGCTGTACATGAGGATGGAATTCATGCTCTGTGGACAAAATCTATACTACAAACATTTAATACTAATCTGCCTACCCCACAGGACTGGAGGGACATCTGTAGATCTACCCTCCCCAGTCCATTATTTGTACAATGGGAGGCCTTATTTAGAGATGAATGTCTAATGCAGGCTAAAAGAAATGACACTCATAATCAGCCGCTAAGACCCCAACCAGGGCAGGATCCACCACCTGGATTTATAGATTGGAACTATGACCAGCTTTTTGGTCAGGGCAACTTCTCCAGAGGAGTCCAGCAGGCTGCAATTCTTGCTGGCTGTTTTGACCAAATTCGCTTATGTGCATTACAGGCTTGGGACCGCCTAACCCCCTTGTCCACTCGGCCTGGAGAAACTTCTTCATTAACTTTTTTAAAACAAAAACCAACTGAGGCTCTCCCAGACTTTATACTAAGAGTGCAAGCCAGTTTAGATAGAAAAATAACAGATCCTGCAGCCAAAGCAATGCTTTTAAACAGCTTGTCTGGGAAGGGATGACCCCTGAGCACAGACAAGCATGCCAGGGACTAAAGAATGAACATTATGATAAGTTGATTGTGGCCACCCATGACATTGGGACTGCCACGTACCAGGCCTCCTCCCTTGCCCAAGCCCTTGTAGCCACAACCCAATCCAACTCAAAATGCTTTAAATGTGGAGAAACTGGATACTGGAAAGAAAATTGTCCCCAAAATGACTCAGCTGCCACTTGACCCCCTTAAAACCTGTCCTGGATGTCCCCCATCCACTCACCCTTAATTCCCCCCAGATCTTCTTTTTCTGTCATCCTCATGGCTGTCTTTACCCTGCTTAAACTGCAATGCTTCAGCCAGCCCCCACTCTCCCTAATACCATGTGCTAGATATTATATTTTTCAGGAAAAAATCAGATCCATGGGACAATCGCTGGCATATTGGAATAATAAAAAATTCTACCCAGGTGCATTCTCTACAGCTTGCACCTGCAGCCAAGTCTGTGCTAACTCATAATATTATTCTACAGGAAAGACAGAGGACCAGATAAAATCAACTATGTCCTAGAACAAGTCTAACTTTCTTCCCTTCACCACCTACCCCAATGTTTAACTGCTTTTTTTAACAGAAAAAGATTTCACTGACTCTCATCTAGTGGATATCTACTGATTCAAACAACTGGCTAACTATTCAATTTGCATTTTCAGCGAGTAAGCCTACTCATTACAAATGCCTCACTAACTACTCTCTCCAGTACAGCATGCATCGCCCCTCCTCTTTTCCTATAGCACAAGGAAATGCCCAAAACTGTGTTAATCTCTCTTTGTCCACCTTTTGTGTACCAGTAATGATTACATTCCAGGTGTAAGAAGCCTTCCTCCTACACACCTGCCAGCAGAGAAAAATCTTCTTCCCCCTGCTGGTAGGGATCGAACTTGCACCTTCCCTGGGTACTGGAGGCATTGCTATGGCGACAACTGCTACAAGCCCAGCACCTGGCGGTAAATTTCCAAGACAAGCTGGACCAAGCAATGGCATCTGCGACTGACAGCCTAGAATCTCTCTGACAACAAATAAACTCTCTCGCCAGGGTTGTGCTCCACAACAAAAGAACATTGGACTTAATAACTGCTGAACATGGAGTGGGTGTGTGGGTATTGGGAAAAATGCTGTTTCTTTGTAAATGAATCAAATGTTGTTGAAACCAATGTTAACACTCTCAAAAAACTTTGTAATCTATTTTCAAGATTTCAACCCACCAAACAATTATGTTGGCTTAGCAATGCCTTGTTTGCATAGCTCCT
>NW_008360317.1:0-1884 GCF_000622305.1 Nannospalax galili | reverse complement strand
AGCACACTCCTGAATGATGACTGGGTCAAAAGACAAATTAATAACGAAATAAAAGTATTCTTGGAACTAAATGAAAAGGATAATATAACACAGCAAAACCACTGGGACATGCTGAAAGCTGTGCTTAGAGGGAAGTTTATAGCTCTAAGTGCCTATATCAAAAGATCAGAATGAACACAAATAAATGACTTCACATTACAACTCAAGACACTTGAAAAGCAACAACAAATGAAACTCAAAACCAGCAGACAAGAAGAAATAACAAAAATCAGGGCAGAAATTAATGAAATCAAAACAAAAGAAAACAATACAAAGAATCAACAAATCCAAGAACTGATTCTTTGAAAAGATAAACAAGATTGACAGACTGCTAGCCCAGGTAACCAAAAGAAACAAAGCACCTTGAAATCAACAAAATCAGAGATGAAAGGGGAAAAATTATGACACCAGAAAGATACAGAACATTATAAGGGAATACTTTAAAAACCTATATGCTATTAAATTTGAAAACCTAAAAGAAACAGATTTGAAAACCTAAAAGAAATGGACAGATATCTAAAGGCATGGGAGCTACCAAAAATAAACCAAGAACAGATTGACACCTTTAACAGACCCATAATACAAAAAGAAATTGAAACAGTAATACAAAATCTCCCAACTAAAAAAAGCCCAGGACCAGATGGATTAAAACAGAATTCTATTAGACATTTAAAGAAGATCTACATCCAATACTACTTAATTTATTCAAAAAGATAGAAATGGAGGGAGAACTTCCAAATTCTTTCTATAAAGCCAGCATCACTCTAATACCAAAGCCAGGTATAGATACAGCCAAAAAAGAAAACTATAGACCCATACCTTTAATGAACATAGATGCAAAAATTCTCAACAGAATACTTGCAAACCACATACAGACGACATCAAAAAATCATCCATCATGATCAAGTCAGCTTTATCCCAGAGATTCAGGATGGTTCAATATATGTAAGTCAATAAACATCATAATTCATAAAAATGGGATCAAAGGCAAGAACCACATGGTCATCTCATAGATGCAGAGAAGGCCTTTCACAAAATTCAACATGCATTTATGTTCAAAGTCCTAGAGGGAAAGGGACTGGAGGGACCATTACCTCAACATAATTAAAGCCATATATAACAAACCCACAGCCAACATCATTTGAAATGGAGAAAACCTGGAAGCATTCCCATTGAAATCAGGAACCACAAGGTGTTGTCCACTATCTCCATTTCTCTTTAATATAGTGCTTGAAATTCTTGCAAGAACAGTAAGACAAGAAAAGGAAATTAAAGGAGTAATAATTAGAAAAGAAGAGATCAAATTATCTCTTTACGCAGATGATATGATATTATATTGAGGAGAAGCCAAAAATTCTACCAGAATACTCCTAGAAATTATTAACATGTTCAGTAAAGTGGCAGGTTACAAAATTAACCTGCAAAATCTGTAGCCTTTCTATATACCAATATCAAGGAATCAGAGAAAGAGCACATGGAAGCACTCCCCTTCACAATAGCTGCAAAAATATATATATATCTCAGAATAAACCTGACAAAAGACATTAAAAACTCTAAAATGAAATTTTTAAATCTTTAAAGACAGAGATTAAGGAAGACATCAGAAGATGGAAGGAACTCCCATGCTCATGGATTGGAAGAATTAACATTGTGCAAATGACCATCCTACCAAAAACCATGTATAGATTCAATGCAATGCCAATCAAAATCCCCATGACATTTTTCACAGAATTGGAAAAAAACATGCTAAGATTTGTATGGAAGCATAAAAGACCGCGGATAGCCAAAGCAAAACTGAGCATTAAGAGCAATGCCAGGGGGATTACTATACCAGATTTTAAGCTG
>NW_008360316.1:6517950-6528686 GCF_000622305.1 Nannospalax galili | reverse complement strand
CTGGAGAGATGACTCAGCAGTTAAGAACACTGACTGCTCTTGCAGAAGACCTGTGTTCGAATCCCAGCACCCACATGGCTGCTAACAACTGTCCGTAACTCGTCCCAGGGAATCCAACGGCCTCTTCTGACCTCCATGGGCACTGCACGACACGGGTGCACTTACCTACATGCAGGCAATACACGCATACACATAAAATAAAAATAGTAAAAAAAAAAACATTTTAAATATATATATGTATATACTTTAAAAATTTATGTGTGTCAGTGATGCCTGCATGGATGTTAAGTGCACCATGTCATTTAGTGCCTGTGGAGGCCAGAAGAGATGCACTGGATTCCCTGGAACTGGAGTCAGGGTTGTTTTATAGCCTCTGTGTGGGTGCTGGGAACCGGCCCCGGATCTTCAACAAGAGCCGTCAGTGCTTTTAACCATTGAGCCATCTCTCTAGCCCCAGCATGCGGAATTCTTGAAGTGGCCAAAGCCTTAAACAAGTCCACGCTTCCGTCTTCATACTGTAGGTTGTTGTGGCTGGGGAAAAAAAAAAACAAAAAAACCTGCAGATAGCCAGGTGTTTAATCCTAGCACTTAGGAGGCAGAGGCAGGTGGACGGATCTCTGTGAGTTTCAGACCAGCCTGGTCTACCTAGCAAGTTCCAGGCTGTGATGGTTTGAATGAAAATGTCCCCCATAGGCTCCAATATTTGGACATTTTGTCCCCACATGGTGGCACTGTTTTGGGAGGTTTTAGAAGGTATGGCTATCCTAGAGGAAGCACATCACTGGGGGTGGGCTTGAAGAGTTCTTAAGTCCTGCCAGATTTCCAGTCACTCTTGCTTCCTGTGTCTGCATGATGATGTGAGAGCTTAGCTTCTGCTGCTCCTGTTCCAGTCATCTCCAGTCACCATGCCTCCCTGCCATGACAGACTGTAATTCCCCTGGAACCGTAAGCTCAAATAATCTCCTCCTTCTATAAATTGCTTCAGTGTTTCTATCACAGCAACAGAAAAGTGACTAGTAAACAGACCAACTGGGGCTACAGCTCTCTAAGACCACACACACACACACACACACACACACACACACACACACACACACACACACACACAAACTGCAGACAAGAGAAGATAGAGTGACGCTCGTGGCATTAGCACAAAAGTTCTGGGCCACACAGTCCCATCTTCCCACTCTGGGACTAGGCTGGGAAGTGCTGCTCCAGATAGTCTGACAAGTCTACTTATCACCATTCAACAAAGAAGCTGCTTTAAAAAAATTTTTTTTTAATTTTTATTTAATTATTTTCATTTTTTGTTGTTGTTGTTGTTGTTGTTATGTGTATGAGTGCATGTGTGTAAGTGCAACCGTGTCATGCAATGCCTGCAGAGGTCAAAAGGCATCAGATATCCTGGAACTGGAGTTAAGGATGGTTGTTAGTCACCATGTGGGTGCTGGGAATCAAACCCAGGTCCTCTGTAAGAGCAGTCAGTGCTCTTAACTGCTGAGCCATCTCTCTAGCCCAAGCAGCTGCTTTGTGCAACAGAACAAAGTTTTACAACTGGTCAAAATACAGAAGGTAACTGACTGTGATGTGTCCAGCCCTAAGTGATACAACTACAGTGTAACCTCTATATCTAAGGTTCAGGGAACATCTCAGAAGGGGAGGAGAAAATGTAAGAGCCAGAGGGATAAATCACCTGCTACTAGTTAATGCATTCTAGACATGATAGGGAAGCTGCACCAGTGAAATGTCCACAATGTGGTAGTCTAACAAGATCTGCATGTAGCAAAATCAGTTGTTGCAGCAAGGTGGATGGGAGAAATCTCAAGGGGGTCTCACCTGAACATGAAGAGCTATAGGAAATCAATGGACGCTGAGGGAGGGCGCATCAATTTTCTCCAGGGATTAGTGCCGATAGGCTACCTAACTCCAAGTGGGCAGCCCTAAAGGCAGGTACACAGGAGCACCACTGAGTGAACTAAGTGTATTTTATATATATATGTGTGTGTGTGTGTGTGTGTGTGTGCGTGTGTGTGTATAAATACATATGTGTATATGTGTGTACATGTATAAGTAACAATAATAATCAAAGAAGGAGACAATAATTTCTCAAAGAAGGAGAAATTGAGTGGTGGGAGATGTAGAAGGAGTTGGAGGGGGAACTGGAAAGGATGGAAATGGTGCAAAGACTATACTCATGTATAATGTTCACACAAAAAAAATTTAAATGCATATAACATATTCTTGAAATACCAATGTTATTTGTCAAATTTAACCTATAGGAAGTTCAGAAAATACTCAGATGTGTGAAGAATGTTCACTCACAGTAGCATAAAATTTGAAAAAAAAGTTTTTTAAAAAAGGCCAGGGCTGCAGAGATGGCTCAATGGTTTAAGAGCACTGGCTGCTCTTGCAGAGGACCTGGGTTCAATTCCCAGCACCCACATGGGAGCTAACAATGGTTTATAACTCCAGTTCCAGGTGATCCAATGCCCTCTTTGGTCCTTTGAGGACACTGTATGACATGGGTGCACTTACATACATGCAAGCATAACATTCCTACACATAAAATTAAAAAAAAAAAAAAAAAAAGTTCTGACTGAATGGCATCATTTGAACAGGAAGCCTAGAAAAGCTTATCTTGTGTTTACCTGTGATGAGTTAGTAAAGGCCCTTTGTGCAGGGCACCAAATCAACCCAATTAATGTTGATGACTATAAGAAACTAGGGGAATGGGTAGAACTCTTCAAAACTGACTGAGAGGGGAAAACAAGTAAAATAATTGGTTGAAGTTGTGCATTGGTTAAAGACTACAATAAAGAATCTCAGACCAAGGATGTCATCAAAGAGTACTTCAAATAAATAAAGTAGCTGGGTATGGTGGTGCACACTTTTGATCCAAGCACATGGGAGGCAGAGACAGGAAGAGCTCTGTGAGTTTGGGGTCAGCCTGGTCTACATACTAAGTTCCAGGCTAGCAGAGCTGCATGAGACACTGCATAAACAAAAAACAAAATAAGGAGTAAAAACAAAAAGTGGCCCTGACTTTAATTTCAGTTGTGTCTAGTCTTTGGATGCAAGCAGACAACCATAGCCATGGCATGCTGCAAATGGGAAATGGCCTCATCAAGGTGGACAGGTGACATCCTGGAGATGAGATGACTGAGTCCAGTACAAACTACTGAAGCCGATTCTGCTCCTGAGCAAGGAAGGAGCAGTGTGCTGGTGTGAACATCCAGGTCCATGTGAAAGGTGGTGGTCATGTGGCCCAGATTTCTGCTATTTGACAGTTCAACAGACCATCTCCAAAGTCCTGGTAGTCTACTAAAAGAAATGTAGATGAGACTTCAAAGGACAACAAAGACATCCTTATCCAGAGTAACCCGACCCTGCTTGGTAGGCAACCCCACTACTGCAAATCCAAAATTCTTGAGTCCTGGGAGCCCATGTGTGCTACCAGAAATCCTGTTAATCAGCCCATCACAAGGACCAGGGTTTACCATTGTAATAAACATTGTCAGACTTTAATGTTTCCAGGAATGTAGGAGAAAAAATTTTAAGTCATTTTAAGAGTTCAAGGGTCTTTCACATAAGCTCTCTCCTTCCTTTAACAGTTGCATTTACATATAGCAATGTATGTATCTATTACTAACTTATTCTTGCTTCCTGATAACCCTCATTTAGTCTAAGGAAGAAAATACTTAGTGTTTGTGTCAAAGTTTAGTGCCTATCTATAGTCAATGTGGTTGTCTGTAGTAAATTTGGCTCCTCTTCATTCTCCAGCAAGTTGTCTTCACTATAAAGATACTCTTCAAGTTGTTTTGTCTATATGGAAAATCTCTTAAGATGGTGACGTTCTATGAAATATCTTACATATTCAAGCAGCCACAAGATCAGCATGCAGATAATCACTTTATAAAATCCACTGCACAGTATTCCATTGTATAGGTGTTCTGTTATATAATCCAGCTTTTGCTGATGGGCACTTGGGTTGCCTCCAATCCTTTGTTACTAAAATATAGCAATAAACTGGGCATGGTGGCACACCCCTTTAAACCCAGCACTCAGTACTCAGGAGGCAGAGGCAGGCAGATCTCTGTGAGATCAAGGCCAGTCTGGTCTATATAGCCAGTTCTAGACCAGCTGGGAGCTACAAGGAGACCCTGTCTTAAAAAGAATGAGACTGTCCCACATAGGCTCTAAGTACTTGCACATTTTGTCCCCAGTTGGTGGTGGTGTTTTGGGAGGTTTAAAGAGGTGCAGCCTTCCTGAAGGAACCATGTCACTGGGGGCAAGCTTTGAGAGTTTTTAAGCCTTGCCAAATTTCTAGTTGTGCTCTGCTTCTTGTGCCTGCAAGATATAATCACTGGGCTTTCAGCTCTGGGTACCTACTGCCATGCCTCCCCCACCATTATGGACTCTAATCCCTCTGGAATCATAAGCCAAATAAACTGTTCCCTCTATAAGTTGCCTTGGTTACAGTGTTTTATCACAGCAACAGAAAAGTAACTAATACAAAAGACCCACACACACAAAAATATGTATCAATAAATAACCTTGTGCATATGTTGTTTATTTGTAGCACTTATATTCAATGTAAAATCCCAACAGCAGGTTTACTAAACTAAACTAAATCTGTCTGCTGTATTTTTTGCTTTCCCCAAATCTTTATGAGGATTTTATATTCCCATAAGCAGTACATGAATGGTCTATTTCCTTTGAGTCTCTCCAATTATTTTTAATCACTTGGTGTTGAAGAGTAATTTTACAGCTTGAATTGATAAATGAAGATAAACATATTTTCCTGTTATAAGCCATTTTCAGTTTTTCTTGTGAACTATTTGTTATTTATCCATTTCCATTTTTGCCTACTTGAGTTTGGCAATTCCTTACGGGCTATTCATTCATACTGTCTTCTAGTCCTTGGATATTTTCATTTTTAAAAAATTCAGAGGTGTATTCTGAATGACCAATTCCAAGGGCAGTAAAAGGGGAAGGGGAAGCAGAAGAGTGCAGAGGGAAGGAGAAAATTTACTTCAGTGTAGGCTTTGTGTTGACAACTGCAGGGAGCTCCAGAGAGAGCAGTCCAGTCTATCTCACTCAGGCACTGTGTGCAGGCTGCACCAGGAAGGGCATGACCTGGGGTGAGGTGAGTCAGACTCAAAGAGCTAGGCAGCTAGCTGCCTGCTGACCACACTCACCACAAATGAGCAGCAAGTCCTTCCTCGAAGGCAAATCTGAATGGCAGACCCCAGTGTACCAGAATACTAACAAATTACAAAGAAAAACTGCTTCTTTATAGATGAAGAACCTGGCAAACGCCATCATAAATGGTGGCCCAAGTGCTGCAAACAAAGACACAGCACCACTTCTGTGGTGTTCCTGCTAAAGTGTGCTCAATCTAATCATGAGGAAGCTTCAGAGAAACCCAAACTAGGGGGCAGGACAGAACAAGCCTGTGCTTTTTAAAAAATGTCATAGTTGGGGCTAGAGAGAGAGCTCAGAGGTTAAGAGCACTGACTGCTCTTGCAGAGGACCTGGGTTTTATTCCCAGCATCCACACGGCAACTACGAACCGTCCTTCCCAGCATCCACACGGCAACTACAAACCGTCCTTAACTCCAGTTCCAGGGGAATCTGAAGGCCTCTTCTGACCTCCACAGGTACACTCACTTACATGCAGGGAATACACTCATACACATAAAATAAAAATAATAAAATATTTTCAAAATGTTATAGTCACACACGTAGAGACAGAGGGCACTTCAGATTAAGGGCACCAGAGAAACACAGTAGTAATGCAGTGCTGAGGTTCAAATCAAAGGCCCTGCACCTGCCAAACAATGGCAGAGCTGACCTTATTTTAATAGACAGGGACTAAGTTGTCATAGAGACTGGCCTTTAACTCACTACATAATTTAGAACTCAAGCTGCCCTTGAACTTTCATTGGCCCTGAATTCATGATCCTCCTGCCTCTGTCTCCTGTGCATCAGCTGTATTGTGTAACCTTGACTGGATGGTGGAGCAGATAAGGAAGAACAAAGTTATTCTGTTTGCAGGAAAATGGACTAAATGGAGATAATTACATTAATCAAATTGAACCAACTACAGAAAGACAAGTATCATGCTTTCTCATTTGTGATTCATATGTCTAGGGGACCAATGGGAGGTGAGAGAAGTGAAGTTAGGCAGAAGGGTGAAGAGGAAGATGTTCAGCATACAACATATACATGTGCAAAAGCTTGGGGGAAAAAATCTAAAAAAGAAAATTGAAGAGAAGAACAGAAGTTTGAATGAGGCCTATAGGTTAGAGAGTATTGCCTTTTCTTTCCTTTTCGAAACAGGGTCTCATGTATCCGAGGCTGGACTTGAATTGACTATGTGGCCTGACAATGATGTTGAACTGCTGATCCTCTGCCTCTGCCTCCTGAGTGTTGAGATGATTGGTATATGTCACCATGCTCAGTTTTATATGGTACTGAGGACTGAACTCATAGTCCGGTGCATACTAGGCAAGCACTCTACCAACTAAGCTAAATGTCCAGCCCCAGAGTGGTATTTTAAAAATACCAATTTCCTGATTTTTCTAAATATGCTATCACACAGGAAAATGTCTCAAGAAACAAGTGTTCATAGGTACAGGAACACGGCATTCCCAGCTTGCTCTCAAAGCAGTCAGGAGACAATGACTGAAGAACAAAGCACACAGGGCGTAGGGGATGTGGAGGAAGGCTGCATGCAATTCTCCATCATTCTTCACAGTGAAACAATTTTAAAATAAAAGGTCATGGGCTAGGATGTGTAGCTCAGTGGTTCAATACATGCATACCATGCAGGAAGCCCTAGTTTCAACCCCCAGCAAAGAAAAAATATAATAGAGGTTTAAATATACAAAAAAGAACAAGATTTTATCCATTTGTAATTGATCCTGGAATAGTGTGAGGTATGGGACTGACTTTATCTCTTACCAAATATTTACATGGTTGCCCCATCTTTTCCTCCATTATTCGAGTGCTGTCTGTATCACCCTCTAGATTTCTATAATTACTATCTAGTTCTGAACACTGTATTCTGTTCCACTGAAAATATATCTGTCCATTCACTACAAGATACCATTTTTGTTTGGTTGGTTTTTTGGGACAGGGTCTTCCTGTAGCCCCAAACTGCCCTGGATCTCACAGAGATGCATTTGCCTCTCCCTCCCTAGTGCTCAAATTAAAAAGGTGGGTGCCACCAGGCCTGGCTCTAGAACACATTAATTTTTAAAAGCATACAATTTTTAGAGCAGCTACAGGTACTCGGCAAAACTCAGGGAAAGCAAAGCCCTGATAGGCCCCTTATTCTCAGCTAACTATAGAGTGTAGTATAAAATTTGGAGAGGAGACCGAGGATGTGACTGAATGGTAGAGCTCTTGCCTAGCATGTGCAAGGCCCCGGGTTTAATTCTCAATATAGCCAAAATAATAAAATCTGGAGGGACATATCCTCCTTATTCTTCCTAATCCTGGTTGTTTATTCTTATTTATTTTTCCCTATGTTAAGTTCTGGAAAAACAGCAGTAAGCACAGTGCTCAGGAGAGAAAAACGAGTAACTATGTCAAACGGTACCAAGTGCTATGAAGAAAAACAAAGTAGCACAGGGACAAAGAGGTGGTGAAGGAGAAGTATTTACTGTACAGAAGTCAGAAACCCCTCTGATAGCTGGCTATTTGAACAGCAATATAAAGAGATTCTCACCATGTAGAATCTGGGAGGAAAGCATTCCAAGCAGAAAGAATAGGAAGCAAAAAGGTCCTCAGGTGAGACAGATGGAAGTCAGGTAGGATGTTTGACTAGAGCAGAAGGGAAAACAAGTCAGAAGCAGTGGTGGGCTATGCAAACAACTGGATTTCTTGGGGAGATGACTCAGCAGTTAAGAGCACTGGCTGCTCTTGCAGAGGACTCAAGTACAGTTCCCACCACCCACATGGTGGCTAGCAACCATCTGTAACTCTATCTAGTTTCGAGGAAATCTGAAGCCCTTTTCTGGTTGTTTCCTAGAGAACAGATGGGGTAAAGTAATGAGAGATAAACAGAAGTCTATTATAAGACTTAAAGACTAATGTGATAACAAAGCACCCCAAACCTTAGTACCTTTAAATAACCAACATTTATTATTTCCACAACTGTGTTATTATAAGACTATTATAAGACTTAAAGACTAATGGGATAACAAAGCACCCCAAACCTCAGTACCTTTAAATAACCAACATTTATTATTTCCACAACTGTGTCATAATCAACTGGCATGTTTTTCTGCCACTTGGAGTCTGACAGCTCTCCTGAGGCAGGGGCTCTAGATGGCCTCACTCACACACAAAAGCTCTGACTCTTGGTTGGGTTTTTCTATTCTGTGGACTCTAAATCAGCTGACTAACCTGGACTCTAACGTGATAGCCACAAAAAAAGATAAGGCAGAAAATTTAGAGCTTTGAGGCCTAAGCTCCAAAACTCACATATCATTTCTACTACACTCTATTAACCAGAGCAAGCACACAGCAGTCTAGAGTCAATGAGAGGGTAAGAAGACTATTTCCAGAGAAGAATACAAATAATTCTGGTTGTTTTTCAATCTACTACACAAGTAGAGCCCATGGCTTGAAGGAGTTGCAGTAGGAAGTGAAAAGCAGCTAGACTTTAGTCCATTAACAATAAGGTTTGGAGGCTGGAGGTTTGGATGTCTTGGAGGTTAAGAGTACTGGCTGCTCTTGCAGAGGACCCAGGTTTGGCACCCAGCATCCACATGGAGGTTAACCACCATCTGTAACTCCAGTTCCAGGAGATCTGATGCCCTCTTCTGACCATCTCTGGCATTGCACAACACTGGTACAGTTACATAACATGCAGGCAATACACTCATACACATAAAATAAAAATAAATTCAGAAGGGGCTAGAGAGATGGCTCAGAGGTTAAGAACACTGGTTGTTCTTGCAGAAGACCTGGGTTCGAATCCCAGCACCCACATGGCAGCTAACAACTGTTCATAATTCCAGTCCCAGGGGATCCAACAGCCTCTTCTGACCTCCAAGGGCATCACACGACACAGGTGCACTTACCTACATGCAGGCAATACACACATACACATAAAATGAAAATAAAATTTAAAAAATAATAATAAATTTAGAAAAAAATAACAAGGTTTGCTAATTAACTGGCTATGGAATTGCTTTTCAATCAAGGAACTAGAAGATCACTGACATTTACTGAACTAGTTTAAGAGGGACAGGTTAGGAGAAAAAGAAAATCAAGTTTGGTTTCTATTAGACATCCAAGAGTCTCAAGTTAGCACACTGCTATTTCCAGGCCAGGGGACTGTGGCTTGCATAGGAGCAAAACTTTTTATCTGCCCTAGCATGTTTCCCACATAGTTAAGCCTGATTTCTAAGTTGTCCAACATTTTTTCCTTCTCTTATATTTCTTGCCCTTCAAGAAAGCAATAAAAGCTGGGCATGGCAGTGCAGGCCAGTAATCCCAGAACTCAAGAGGCAGAGGCAGGTGGATCTCTGTGAATTTGAGGCCAACCTGGTCTACATAGTAAGTTCCAGGCCAGCTGGGGCTACAGGGAGACCCTGTCTCAAAAAGACAAAAGCAAAAAGAAGGGGGGGGGAAGGATGGGGGGAGAGAGGAGGAGGAGGAAGAGGAGGAGGAGGAGGAGGAGGAGAAAAGAAAGCAGTAGAACAGTTCGCCTGGCCTGTAACAGACCCTGGGTTCTAGACCCTGCACCACAAAAGCAGCAAACCACCCCTCCCCCCACCAAAAGTGGTACAAAAGCCCAAAAGAAAATGTGAAAGAAAATAAAAAAGGTCCTTTTTTTCATTTGTATTCTTAATTTTTTTATATTTGTTTTTAATTTTATGTGTATGTGTGTTTTACCTGCATATAAGAGCACCATGTGCATGTAATGTCCATGAAGACCAGAAGAGAGGGCATCAAAACCAGTAAAGGGTGGCTGTTAGACCACCATGTGAACCTAACCCAGTCCTCTGCGAGAGCAGCCAGTGCTCTTAACCCCTTGAACCATCTCTTCAGTCCCTCATCTGAATTTTAAAAATATATTTATAATGCGGGGCATGGTGGCGCACACCTTTAATTCCAGCACTCAGGAAGCAGAGGCAGGCAGATCTCTGTGAGTTCAAGGCCAGCCTGGTCTACACAGTAAGTTCTTAAAAGAAGGAAAGATTTATTTTGGCTCACAGTTTCAGAGGTCTCATTCCCACGGTTGCTTGGCCTTATTGGCAGGACAGGACATCATGGTGGGGGGTGTTGTGGAGCAAAGCTGCTTGCCTAATTAGAGAGAGAGAGAGAGAGAGAGAGAGAGAGGGAGAGAGAGAGAGAGAATTCTCTCAGATCAGACAGCTATTTGACAATAAAATACCAAAGAAATCAACTCACTAGAATGGTAAAAAGAAAAACAACAAAAAAACTTATTCTTCAAAAAAAAGAAAGAGAACTTTGATGCAAATGTACAATGAAAATAAAGAGCTCTGCAGAGCCTGACAGCTTTCAAAAGGCAAGTGATTTATCCAGACAATTGCTGCATTCTACCATCTGAAAACAAACTGGAAATTTAAAACAGCAACAAAGCACTGAAACTGCACAAAAATTCTAACTCACATAACATTTTTCTTATAATTAGGCCAAGGGTTGGGGATGAGATTTGGGGAGCCGGATTTTTTTTTTTAATAATTAATTTCAAA
>NW_008360316.1:6510887-6517550 GCF_000622305.1 Nannospalax galili | reverse complement strand
TTTTTTTTTTAATAATATCATCATAATTTCAAAGGATCACTGTTTTATAATCCAAAACACTGAGTGCCGATAAGTCAGATCATACAGCCTTTAACATCAAAACCTAAAATATACAATTCGTATCTATATTATCAGCATTCTAGACATTCCTGTGTTCTAACATTCAAATGTGACTGAGTTTTTACAAGAGTAAGATTCTACTCAGTTCACATGTATCAACTGAAAGCCTCCAGCATTAGGCTCTGTGATGGCTAAAAATATCAGTGAGGACTCATCCTACTACAAATCTTGTAAGCAGGATTATTCAAGTACACGTTTACGATTTATTTGTGTGTCTGTATAAGTAACCATATGTACATGCAGATGTATGCAGGTGCCTTTGGAAGCAAGAAGAGGGCACTGGATCCCTTGGAGCTGTAGATACAAATCTTTGTGAGTTGCCTGACCGACCTGGGTGCTGATCCTCATGACAGCAGCAAATGCTCTTAACTGCTAAGCCATCTCCCCAGCCCTTTAACCACATAATTTTAATCATATTTTAATTCAATATACAAGAGATTTATGGAAGTGTACTATCCTTAAATAAAACTAAGTATGTTCTTGAAAAAAAAAAGATCATTTATTATATTATTCCATTATATGCAGTATCCCCAAAAGGTATACAGAAAAAGAATGAGGATTACTTTGGGCATGGAGAGAGAAGATGGGAAACACTGTAAATGCAGGAAGGATCCTTTTTTGAGACAGGGTCTCATAGCCCAGGCTGACCTAAGTTCCCTATGTGATTAATCAAAGCTAGCCTTGAGCAGGAGGAATCTTGATAGAAGAATTAAATAAATACTCTAAACATGGATTATCATGATGACTACACACATTAATAAATTCACTTTAAATCACTATACTGGGGGACAGCCAGATGGCTTAGTGGGTAGAAACACATGCTGCACAAGCCTGAACTGAGTTCAATCCCTGGAACTCATTACGGAAGGAGAAAAACTACTCCCAAAAGTTCTGACTTTAACATATGCACCCTGGCACTTGTGTGCTTATACTCTCACATACACATCCTGCAACTCATACACATACATGCTAATAATAAAGCTGAAAAAAAAAGACACTATATTATATATTTTAAATGAGTTAATTTTTGTAAGCTATAACTTCCTTGTGAGAGTTATTTTTTAAAAAACAGGGGAATAGGAATAGGGGCAAAGCTGGTGGTAAACATTAAGTGGAAATGGTTTCTCACTAGCTGATCTTAATTACAATAAATGTTCAAGAAAACCTTTCAGGCAAAAGGTTAATAACAACAGATAGAAACTTCAATCTGTAGAAAGAAGTGGAATGCCAAGCTGGCAGCACACACCTTTAATACTAGCACTTGGAGAGGCAGAGGCAGTTGGTTATCTATGAGTTCAAGGCCAGCCAGGTCTATAGTGAGTTCCAAGGCAGTCAGGGCTCATGTCTCAAAACAAAATCTAGGTCAGGTGTGGTAGCACATACCTTTAATCCCAGCACTAGGGAGGCAGAGGTAGGAGGATCTCTGAGATCAAGGTCAGCCTCATGTCCATAGCGAGTTCCAGGCCAGCTGGGGCTACAAGGAGACCCTGTCTCAAAAGACAGACAGACACAGACAGACAGACAGATACATACACACAAGTGTTGGGGGGGCAAGGGAAAGGAGGAACGAAAAGAAATGACAGTAGAAATGCTAACTAAGTTAAATACATAAGACTTTTTTATCATTTAAATCTTTTTAAAAGGTAATTTTTAAAAATATTTTATTATTTCTATTTTATGTATATGTGTGTATTGCCTGCGTGTAGGTAAGTGCACCCATGTCATGCAATGCCCACAAAGGTCAGAAGAGGCTGTCAGATCCCCTGGAACTGGAGTTACAGACAGTTGTTAGCTGCCATGTGGGTGCTGTGATTCGAGCCCAGGTCTTCTGCAAGAACAAACAATGTTCTTAACCACTGAGCCATCTCTCCAGCGCCAAAAGGTAACTTTTTCTTTCTTTCTTTCTTTTTTTTTAAAAAAATAATAGCAGGCTGAAGAGATGGCTTAGGGGTTAAGAACACCGGCTGCTCTTACAGAAGACCCGGGTTTGAATCCCAGCACCCACATGGCAGCTAACAACTGTCCATAACTCCAGTTCTAGGAGATCCGACAGCCTCTTATGTCCTCCACAGGCATTGCACCACATGGGTGTACTTACCTACACATAGACAATACATGCATACACATAAAAATAATAAAATATTTAAAATAAATAAATAAAATAATAGCAATATAGTGTGAGGTTTGTAACACACAAAGTGCACTCTAGCAAAGATTGGCAACAAAGAGTAGAAGAATGCTTTTATAAGGTACTGTGAAGAGCTCTGTCACTTAAAAGTAGATTTTAATTCATAAGTATAAACCCTGAAACAACCAGTAAAATAACGAAGGACATAGGTAACAAATGAACAAAGGAAATTAAAGTCAATAAAAATTCAAACATATTCTTCAAATTGATTAATTCAAAAGAAGACAGAAATAAGTTAAAGGACTAAGAGACAGGACAGATAAAAAGTGGATGACAGCCACTGGGTGTGGTGGTACACCCCTGTAACCCCAGCACTCAGGAGGCAGCATCAGGACTGCCCCTGAGTTCTAGGCCAACCTGGTTCTCCATGAGTTCCAAGCTAGTGGAGGTCTACACAGTGAGGCCTTGTCTCAAAGAAAAGGGGGGTGGTTTATGGTAGTTATTGTATCTCATTATAAATATGAAGATTTTGTGAAGGAGGCAGAAACAAAGTCAGTTCCTCTATTTCTACTTGATGAAAAGTGTGTGTCTGTGTGTGTGCCTATCTCCTTGGACAAACCACACAGCTCTTCTAAGCAATGTTTCCTTAGAAGTAAAATAAAGGGACTAGAGAGATGGCTCAGCAGTTAAGAGCACTGACTGCTCTTGCAGAGGACCCAGGTTGGATTCCCAGCACCATGGCGTCAAACAACTGTCTGTAACTCCCTTAACTCCAGTTCCAGGGGAATCCGAAGCCCCACAGCATTGCACGATACAGGTGCAATCACCTACATGCAGGCAATACACTCATACACATAAAATAAAAATATAAAAAAATAAATAAATAAAAGAAGTAAAATAAAGACTGAATGACATCATTTGTAAAACTGCCTAGAAACTCAAGTTCTAAGACCTGTAATTAACATGCTCAAGAATGTCTATACAAACAGCTCAAAATGACTCAACACAGTGTTCTGATAAATGCTGGAAAACTTAATTAGCACTTTGCTTGAAAAGAGCCATGATGGCTGGCGTGGTGTTACATGCCTTTAATGTCACCACCACTCAGGAGACAGAGGCAGACAGATCTCTGTGAGTTCCAGGCCAGCTGGGGCTACAGAGAGACCCTACTGTAGAACAAAAACAAAAACAAAAGCCAGATGGCTAGGATGTAGCTCAGTGGTAAAGTGCCTGCCTAGCACATGGAAGGTTTGCACCCCAGTATGGCAAGCAAGCAAACAGGTAAATCATGTTGTCTAGGAGGAATATGCATTCAGTCTACCCACAATTAAGTTAGTATTTTCAAGTATGAGCTTTGGGAAGAAAAAACTCAAAAGGGAATTCCAATCTAATTTAAAACTGAAGACCAGCATTAACGCTAGATTTTACTTCTCTGCTACCACCCATGAAAGACAGCAAGCTGACACGTCACTTCTTAGTTAATTCCGTTCTCAGGTGTCCTGTGACTCAAGAGTCTCACTTCCTGTATCTGTAGATACACCCATGGTTTAAGATATTGGGAAAAGGAAGAGAGTGAATGAAAATTCAGCCTCAGGGCTGGGAAGATGGCTCAGCAGTTAAGAACACTGACTGTTCTTGCAGAAGACCTGGGTTCAAATCCCAGCACCCACATGGCAGCTAACAACTGTCCGTAACTCCAGTTCCAGGGGATCCAACAGCCTCTTCTGTCCTCTGTGGGCACTGGATGACACGGGTCCACTTACCTACATGCAGGCATAACACTCATGCACATAAAATATTATTTAAAAAAGGAAAAAAAATACAGCCTCTATACCCATCAATACACACCATTTCTCTATTCCCATTCATTTCCCTTTAAAGGGACAGAACTGGGTGAGATGGCTCACTGGGAAGGGCACTTACCCTCAAGCCTGACAACTTGAGTTTGGATCTCCAGGCCCCACTAGGTAGAAAGAAAACCAACTCCTGAAGGTTGTCCTCTGACCTGCACTCTTCTGCTGTGGCCCCTATGCACTCACACACATACATTCATACACATATACAAATAAGTAAATAAAGAAATGTAATTTAAAAGTAAAGGAGAAGAAATCAGAAATAATTGGATTTTTCACCTAATTTTTTGTTGTTTTTTTGAGACAGGGTCTCTATGTAGACCTAGCTTTGCCTCTGTCTCCAGAGTACTGGGATGGAAGGCATGCACCATCACACCTGGCCCAAAATTGTAGGTATTTTTGATGAAAACTATCTGCAGGTTAAACCATGCAATCTAAGTGCTGGAAAGATGGCTCAGCAGTTAAGAGCACTGGCTGCTCTTGCAAAGGACCTGGGTTCGATTCCCAGCACCCACATGGTGGCTAACAACTGTCCATAAATCCAGTTCCAAGGGATCTGACGTCCTCTTCTGACCTCTGAAGGCATTACACGACACGGGTATACATACAAACATGTAGGCAATACACTCATACACATAAAATAAAAATAATTAAAAAAAAAAAATAACCTGTCCTTAAACCTGAGCTAAGCACAGGGCCTTACCCATACAGAACTTGGGCTTTTAACCAAGTACTTGGTTCAGACCTGACCAAATCTAGAGCCAAGAGTGATGTCTAGATTCTGGTTTTTTTAGAAAAGATGTAACCGTGGCTGTCCTTGAACTCACAGAAATCTTCCTGCCTTTGCCTCCCCAGTGCTTTAGATTAAAGCTGTGCACTACCAAGACTGGCTTCTACCATTTTAAAAGGGTGATACAGTTTTTTCATTCATGTAATATGCATCCTGTCTGCTTTTTTAAAAAATTTCTCCCCAAGGAATAGCTCTCCTTTAGATATATGTGGACTCAGTCTGAAAACTAAAACCAAATCATTTTGGGGAGACCAAGAGATTGCTTTTTATACGTGCTACTCTACATTTAGTCTTAGGTTTTCTTTTGTTTGTTGTTTTTTCGGTCTTTTTGAGACAGGGTCTCCCTGTGGCCCCAGCTGGCCTGGAACTGCTATGTAGACCAGGCTGGCCTTGAACTCACAGAGATCCACCTGCCTCAGCCTCCCAAGTGCTGGGATTAAAGGAGTGAGCCACAACCGACTTAGGTTTTCATTTGATAAAGTTGATATAAAGCAGAAGACACACACAAGGAGGCAGGAGGCCAATCAGCCTAAGAGAAAAATAGTTATACACGAACAATTTAGTTAAGATGGAGAGATCTTGGGGCGATTACTCAACATCACAAACAGTAATAACCCCCAATGTTTTGATCAATGACAAGGAATTTCCTTCCCTGTTAAAAGAAAACCTATTCAAACCAATAGATTCCAATAGATTATGTCCTCGAAGTATAATATAATGCTGTTGCTATATTCCAGGAAATCAGGTGAGAATTATGTGGTAAAAATCAGGGAAATACCAAGAAAAATAAAGCAAAGCCCTAAACTGGAGGTATAAAAAAATACAAACCTCCGCTAACAGTGCTACGTACGTCTCATTCAATTTTTCTGCCTAAAAACAACATTTTGTGTAATTCCAGGAGTCAGACTTGAACTTCAACAAGGGTCAAGTACGGCCTAAATCAGAAGCTAGCGCTCACAGGCCCAGGAGACACACCTCCCTCCCGCAAGCTCGGCCGCAGGCCACGCGTCTTCTCGCGCAGTTTGAACAGAAACAATCTGGGAGAAACAGATTTCTTTGTTATATTAAAATGCCTTCATATGCCGTCTGTGAAGGCAGATTGCTCCAGTTCAGAAAGAAAAGGCCTCCGTGAGTATTCCGTCTCAGGAGGGTGAGAACTTCCCGGCACCGCAGACACCAGGAAGCTCCGGCCGCCTGGCCTCGGGCGAGACCCACACTACGCGTTGCAGACCCGAGCTGAGCACAGGCCAGACCCCCGCAAACCGGATTCCCGAAGGCCGAAACCCGGGGAACTTTCAGGCGGGGACCCTACGGACTGACGCCGTAGGCTGAGACGGCAGGCCGGAAGCGCTAAGGCCAGAACCTGCGGAAAGGGACTTCACCCGCCTGCGGTTCTCGGAGCCCTACGGGTCGCCCCGCAGCCTAGCAACGCGGCGCCGCGGCCTCAGCCTGCCCACTGCGGCCCGTCCCGCCGGTACTCACACAAGCACAGCTCCACCACGTAGGCGTAGTAGGACCAGACGACCACGAAGGTGATGAAGAGCACCGGCACCCAGCCCACCACGCGCTGGCAGCAGCGCCAGAGGGTCCAGGGCGCCATGTTCCTCCGACGACCGCCCAGCCCCGCTTCCCACAGCTCTGCAGAGTGCCAGTTCCTGGACTACTGCTTCGCCAGCTGCCCCGCCCCCGAGGTATGGCCGCAGCGGGTGAAAGGAGCTAGGAGACGCCGCAGCTCCGCCTCTTCTGGCGCCCCGCCCGGGCCAGCCCCCATC
>NW_008360316.1:6505447-6510834 GCF_000622305.1 Nannospalax galili | reverse complement strand
CGCCCCCCCCCCGAGAGATGCCCGCAGCGGGTGAAAGGGCCTAGGAGACCCGCCAGCCCCGCCTCTTCTGCCGCCCCGCCCGGGCCAGCCCCCATCCAGCGTCGGGCTGACCGGCCCGCCTCCCCTCCCGCCCCCGCGCACAGCCCCTCCGCCCCACGTTAATCCCCGCCCTCCCCACGTTAAACCCTGCCCCTTCACGCCAAGCCCCGCCCTTCCATCGCACAGCCCCACCTAGGGGCCAGGCTTCCTGGACGGAGGAGGTGGGGCCTGAGCACAGGCGGGCCTTTGGATCAGGACCGCCCACAGGACTTGGGGGCCTCTCAGTGGGCTGGGGACCCTGGGGAAAAAGGAGAGTGATAGGGAGTTGGGGAAAACACCATCTGGCTGATGAGAGGGACAGGGATGTCTTTTGTAGGATGGATGCGCGAAGGGATAGGACTGAATCTTTAGGTGCTCTCTGTATAAAACTCTTCCCCTGGACCCGGTTGTGGTAGCACAAGCCTTTAATTCCAGCTCCCGAGGCAGAGGCAGGGGGATCTCTATGAGATTGAAACCAGCCTGGTCTACAGAGCGAGTTCCAAGCTCGCTGGAACTACTACGGGTCTACAAAACCCAGACTAGTTGTACGGTTTTAGGTAAAACAAGGCCATGCCCCACCCCAGTGTGCAGGTGAATAAAGTACATATGTTGAATACATTGTTGCAGGCTGGAGAGGTGGCTCAGTGGTTAAAAGCACTTGTTGATCTTGCAGAGGACCCAGGTTCAGTTTCCAGCACTCACATAGCGGCAAGCACTCTCCAGTTCCAGGGGATCTGACGCCTTCTGACGTCCTTGGGCACCTGGTGCACTTCCTTACGTGTAGGCAAAACACTCATACATAAAGTTCCAAAACTTCAATAATTCTGGTGTGCATCTCTGATGAATCTCTGCTTTTGAAATTTCAAGTAGAATTCCCCTTTTTTGTTTGAACTGTTAGGTGCCTTTGATTTAGGATGGAAGCCATATACAGCTGGTCAATTTTATTTGAAATCGACATTTAAAATTAAGTCGTTGCTGGGCTAGTGGCGCGGGACTTTAATCCCAGCACTGGGGAGGCAGAGGCAAGCAGATTTTCGTAAGGTCAAGGACAGCCTGGTCTACATAGTGAGTTCCAGGCCAGCTGGGACTAAAGGGAGACCCTCTCAAAAATACCAAATAAAAAGAAAAATAAATAAAAATAAGTTGTGAAAGCAGAACATGGAAACACGGCCCCTTTCTCTGTGCTGAATTTTCTAGAATTTATTTACAGCTAGAGATCGCTAAGCAATGAGCGTAATATTAATAGAACCTAGAAGCCTCGCTGTGGAGCATCATAATGCATTAGAAAATTCCAGAGAGCATTCTTTTAAAAAACAAAAAACATACATTTATTTACTTAGTCTGTGGGCATGGGCAGCTTCCATTGCTTGCAAGGGGGTCAGAGGAAACCAGGGCAGACAGTTTCCTTTCCTAGTGCAGGCATGGGTGCATTCAAGATTCAGTTTCAGCCAGGTGTGATGAATGCTTTAATCCCAGCATTTAGGAGGCAGAGGCAGGAGGAGCTCTGTGTGTTTGAGGCCAACCTGATCTATACAGTGAGTTACAAGCTAACCAGGGCTACACAGTAATATATGGAGGGGGAGGAATTAAGAAATAGTTTATTCTAGAACCAAATATGAATGACCATGGCCCAGGAACACATATTTAGGTTACCTCAAAATCCATATTCCAACATGTAAGTAGTTTCATGAAGTTTGGGGGTTTTGGGTTTTGTTTTTTTGGCTCTTTTTTGTTTTGTTTTGTTTTCTTTGAGACAGGATTTCTCTGTAACTCCAGCTGGCCTCACAAAAGTCCAATCTACCTGCCTCTGCCTCCCTGAGTGCTTTTTTTTTTTTTTTTTTTTTTAATGAGTTTTATTTATTAAAGTGTCAACACTGTGATGGAAAAAAAAAAAAAAAGCAAAGCACCAGTCCTTGTTTCAACCCTGTCACAATACAAGGGACACCATCCCTGTGCTCAGTACAGAACATTGCCACCGGTTCCACTGTGAGGAGGGGTCTCAGGATGCCATCTTTGGTGAGGGGAAGGGGCTTGAGCCTGGCACAGTGCTGGGAGGCGGAGCTGGGCATAGCACAAGCCTCAGTCTTTGAACTTCATCCCTGGCGGCACATGGGGCAGTGCTGCTGTGCATTCAGCCGCCTGAGGATGTAGTGCATGTGGAAGCAGTGGGAGCACAGTCCCTACACCAAAGGGCAGTCATCACCAGGCACCTTACAGTTTGGACAGCAGCCATTAAACACCACCCTGCAGATGCTGCAGTTTTCCTCATTGGCTACCCAAAGCCAAGCGGCCACACCGTTCCAGGACTTAATTTTCAACTTTACTATAAGCAGCAAAGTCTATGGGTTGGCGAGGTCACAGGGTAGAACGCAGATGGGCCAGGGCCTCAAGAAGTTGTTATATTAACAGAACAAAAAGAGTCTAATCAAGACACTTTCTAAATCGGGCGTCGTGGTGCCCATCTTTAATGCCAGCACTCGGTAGGCAGAGGCAGATGGATCTCTGAGTTCAAGACCAGCCTGGTCTACATAGTGAGTTGCAGGCCAGCTGGGGCTACAGGGAGACACTATCTCAAAAAAAGATAAAAAAAATAAAAAACACTTTCTAAACACATCGGTAGATACATCAGAGAGGGGTTATAGCAAAGTGGAAAACTTGCTATAAGCCTCAGATGCCATCTGATGACACTTTTGGTTGGTGGAAGCTAGTGGTCTGCTAAATTAATGTTTTCCAAAGGAAAACTAGTGCTCTGCTTGTACATTCCAAATAGTTTACCTAATGGTCATAAAGCTGTCAGGTCATGTACAGAGGAGGGCAATAAATGGCTATTAAGGGGGCTAAAGATGGCCCAGGATAATTTGGCTCTGGACTTGCAACATTCCAGATTCCGCAGCTGTTGAAGTTCTAATCAGTTAATCAGCCTTGTAGACGGCTGTTTGACCGTATAGCGTCTTTCTTTTTGTTCTTTCTTTCTCCATCTTCCCTCTCTCCCTCCCTTCCTTCCTGTCTCCCTGTCTTCCTTTCTTCTGTTCTTTTTTTTTTTTTGCAGGCTGCCAACTAGCTGATCTCTAGTCTAGATTCCCCATCGTAACCACCTTCCAGGAACCTTTAAATACAGTTTTAAGTTTTAGCTCTGGATTGAGGGCTGGGAAGGATAAGGGCACGTGGAGGCAGTTGGTCGGCTTACACAAAGCATGTGGCTATGGGTATGGAAAGAGTGAAGATGAGACAGGTGTGGTGGTATACACCTGACATACTGCTATTCAGGAGTCTTCCATAGGGCATTGCATGTTCCAGGTCAGTCTGGGCTATATTAGAGGCCTTGTCTCAAAAAAACAAAACAACAAAAGAATAAATGAACTCATATATCTGAAATTAAAGTACAATTTCAAGATCAGGCATGGTGGCACATGCCTTTAGTCCCAGCACTCAGGAGGCAGAGGCAGGCGGATCTCTGAGAGTTCAAAGCTAACTTGGTCTACATAGCAAGTTCCAGGCCAGCTGGGGCTGCAGGGAGAATCCAAAAAATCAGACCAAAAAAAGCACAACTTCAAAACACATGAAGAAATTTAATACTAAGAAAGAGTACCGCCAGGTGTTTTTAATCCCAGCACTCCAGAAGCAGAGGCAAGCAGATCTCTGTGAGTTCAAGCCTAGCCCGGTCTACATAGTAAGTTCTAGACCAGCCAGTGTTTCATAGTGAGACTATCTCAAAAACAGAGAGATGAGAGAGAGAGAGAGAGAGAGAGAGAGAGAGAGAGAGAATCAAAATTAGAATAAGAAATTCAGGCCCAGTGTGGTGGCACACACCTTTTAATCCCAACACTGAGGAGGCAGAGGAAGATGGATAGCTATGAGATTGAGACTAGTCTGGTCTACATAGTGAGTTCTAGGCCATCTGGGGCTACAGAGAGACCCTGTCTCAACAAACCAAAAAAGAAAAAAAACATTCAGGGGTTGGGGATGTAGCTCAATGGTAGAGTATCTTCCCTGGGCTGGAAAGATGGCTCCGTGGTTGAGAGCACTAACTGCTCTTGCAGAAGACCTGGGTTTGATTCCCAGCACCGACATGGTGGCTAACAACTGCCCATAACTCCAGTTCCAGGGGATCTGACGTCATCTTCTTCTGATCTCCTCGGGCATTGCACAACACAAGTGCACTTAAACACATGAGGCAATACGCTCATACACATAAAAGAAAGAGAGAGAAAAAAAAAAAGAGTACCTTCTCTGAACCCAGAAGAAAATAACATCCTTATCCCAGAAGACAGGGAGCCGCCAAGATGCATCTGAAAAACAGGCCTTGCAAAGCTCCATGGTTTATGGCCATTAAATCACACCCTTTCTCCTCCAATCCCACTTCTGCTCTACTGGCCATAAAAATAAACTGGGCTTCTCCGATTCTTTGAATCTTCATTTCTAAAGGCCCTGTATCACATAAAACTTAATAGTAGACTACTATCCTCAGGCCTCTTGGGGTAAGTCTACAGCACAGCTCTCCGCGCTGGGACTCCCTAAGCCACATTCACCCTTCCATCCCCCCCCTCGCGGTTCTGTACTCCTAGTTTGAGCCCTGCGCCACTCCTAGTCTTGGGGCCCCAGACACCTGGGGAACCAATACTGTTTCCTGATCCTTCTCACACAGAGCAACTCAGTCCCTTTTCTTGGGCTCCAGGAGCACCGCTTCTGGTCCTGACCCCGCCCTCACCTCTCTCTGCTTCCCTGGGCCTGTACCACTGGCTAACTCTCCTAGCCTGCACTACTATCCTCAGGCCTCTTGGGGTAAGTCTATAGCGCAGCTCTCCGCGCCGGGACTCCGTAAGCCTCATTCACCCTTCCACCCCACCCACCACCCCCCTGCCCCCCCGCCTGGCATTCTATACTCTAGCTTGGACCCTGTGCCATTCCTAGTCTTGGGGCCCCAGACACCTGGGGAACCAATACTGTTTCCTGATCCTTCTCACCCAGAGCAACTCAGTCCCTTTCTTGGGCTCCAGGAGCACCGCTTCTGGTCCTGGCCCTGCCCTCATCTCCCTCTACTTCCCTGGTCCTCCAACACCCGCCAGCCTCTTTCTGGGGCTGACAGCCTCTTTCTAGGGCTCCGAGGCTTACCTTTACTCTCCCTGACCCTTTGCATCCAGTACAACCCAGCTGCACAATCCACTCCCTGGGAAATCTTGGGGCTTCTTCCCTCCCCATCTGCCTTTGCATCCCTGGGTGGCGCAGCCACGGCCAGGGTCTCAGGTCACTGCCACCCAAGTTCCTGAGGGAAAAAGAATTCTTAGAAGATTCCAGACCTAAGGAGAAAG
>NW_008360316.1:6484610-6500449 GCF_000622305.1 Nannospalax galili | reverse complement strand
TATTTTTAGTTGGAGATGAGTTTTTATTCACTGTTCTGTTGCTTACCCCCAAAATGACTATCAAAATGATTATTCACCCTCATGAGTCTGTGTGTCACCAGCACAGGGAGGGTTGCCTGTGCTGTTTTTAAACACAGAGCCCCTGGGAGCAGAGGACACATTCTAGTTCCAAGCTGCTGAAGACAGGCTCCACCCAGCCGCCTTGCAGCAGCAGCCTACTCCTGGCTCTACAAAGGCCTGTCCCAAGGGGAGTTGTGGGTTGAGGAGAGTTTCAGACAGTAAGGAGGAAGATCAGTCCAGGTCTGAACTTGAACAAAGATTAATGCTGACAGCACAGTTATGAGACTGTCAGAATTGAGAAAGACAGCTAAGACACTTCAGGCCAGATCCAAACTCTGCAGGACAAAGGACATGCAAGGTGGGATGAACTTTACAAAATCACAGAGGGCAGAATTGGTCTTTGAGGAGTTGCTAGTCTTTTGTTTAAGAGTTTGGTAAATATCTTGGTAGAGAAGTGGATGAAACCCAGGGTTCTCACAGCAGGAGCAGGTCATCTCTTCCCCCCAAACTGGCCCTGATCAGGAATATCTGACTGCTTAGTCACCTCACCTACTAGCCTGCCAGCTTGCCAACCTGCCAGTCCATCCTTCCTACTCACTCTCAAGGTTCTCGTAATAATTCAACTGTAAACCTAAAAATTTACAGCCAATTTTGAAAGAGATGCATCCTACCTCAGGAAACCGTTATGCAATTGTGTTGTAATGATATGCTTCTTCTAAGTATGTTGTTATTAAATAAATCATTTAAAAAAAAAACTTAATAGTAAATACATCTGGATGCTTTTCTGTTGCTAACCACTTATTATAGGTGCCTATGAGGTGGAATTCAGAATGAGTGAGAAATCTTTTTTTCCCACACTGCCTACATTAAAAATAGTCTTTGAGAACTTCAGAAAGATTGTGACTTTAGGAGCAAATGAGATAGTGGAGAGGCTGTTAACCCTAAAAGGGAAGTTGAGGCACAATGAGTATGAGAACAAAGAGTTTTTTAGAGCCAGTATGAGAATGGTCACCAAGTTCCAGACACCTAGAATTAGCCCTCCCCCAAATGCTGTGCAAAGGGTCTGGGGGTTTGTCATTTTGTGTGTGTCCTAGGGATTTTATGTAGGGCCTCACACATGGAAAGCATGTACTCTGCCCCTGTCCCCACTACACCCCTGCATATTAATGGGTTGTTAGGACAACTTACAAAGAAAGAAGATTGTAGCAAGCCAAGTTGTCACAATTTCAGTAATTAACAAGGGATGTACTACATGTTGATTGACAGTGGCTCACATATTATACATCTCTGGAAAGAATTGTGGTAAGGACTGTGTACCACTCCATGGCAGCCATGCTTAGCGTATATGAGGTCCTGGATTCTAGTCTGAGCATTACAAAACCAAACAAAAAGAATAGTTAGAAGGAAAGAGGCTGTGCTGTTATTTTCTCTTTTTCGGTTTTTGTTTTGTTTCTGTTTTTTGAGATGGACTCTATATAGCTCAATCTGGCTTTGAACTCTCCTCCTGTGCCTCTGGAATATTGGGGTTATAAGCCTGTGTCACCAGGCCTGGCACTATTATGTTTATATATTAGGTAATGTGCAGAAAACTGCAGTGCTAGGTCACACTGACAAAGGTGATGGTAAAGTTTTACCTATGCCAGAATTTTGTAGCCCCAAATTCTCTCTCTCTCTCCCTCCCCCCCCCTCTCTCTCTCTCTCTCTCTCTCTCGTGTGATTTTAATCCTTTCTCAGGATTTTAATCCTTTCAAGTCCACGTTGTATAACAATGTACTTGGGAGGAGCCAGGGAGCAGGGTCAGGTTTGGCTGGTATAGTAGTTACTTTCCTCATTGCTGAGACAAAACACCTGATGAAAGCAACTTAGGGAAAGAAGGACTATTTTGGCTTCAAGTTCAGGGCACTGACCATGGTGATGAGGAAGTCATAGTAACAGGAGCTTGACGGAGATATTGGCATTCCACCTGTAGTCAGGAAGCAGAGGAGATGAACGCTCCTGCTCAGCTCTCCTCCTTTTTATGCAGTCTGGGACTCCAGCCCATGGAATGGTGCACCCCACATTCAGGGTTGTCTTCCTACCTCAATTGACCCAATCAGGAATACCTCATACCCACACCTAGACGCTTGTCTCCTAGGTGATTGTAAATCCTGTCAAATTGACAATCAGTATTAGCTATCACTGGTGGTGTTGATACAAAAACACAGCTTTCCCCTCAAAGGGAATAAGAGATAGTTTATTCGGGTGCAGAATATGAGTGACTGTGGAACACACACTTATGGTGCCTTAAATATTATGTTCCAACATGGTAACAGTTTCATATCATTTTTATAGTATCAGACAAAGGAAGTTATAAATCAAGGCATTTAAAAAATTTATTGGTGGCTGGGCGTGGTGGCTCACACCTTTAATCCCAGCGTTTGGGAGGCAGAGTCAGGGGTATCTTTGTGAGTTTGAGGCCAGCCTGGTCTACATAGTGAGTTCCAGGACAGCTGGGGCTACAGGGAGACCCTGTCTCAAAAAGATAAAAAACAAAACAAAAAAATTTATTGGTGGAAACATCAGGTAGACAGGTTACAACAAAGCAGGGAAATCTCTGTTATAAACATTGGATGTTATCTGGTAACATTCTTAGCCTTTGGATTAGTGGAAAATTTACCCAACACAATGTTGTTGGGTCACATTCACACACAGAGGCAGGTAATAAAAGGCTACTTAGAGGGCCAAAGACAGCCTGGATAAATTTGGCTCTTAATCTGTAACATTCCAGCTCTACATAATCATTAATCAGTTTTGTGTAATATTTAACGTACAGGTGTGGCTTTTTTTTTTTTTTCCAGTAACCCCCTCAAGTCCTCCTTCAGAGTACTGACACGAGGTTTTGGGTTAAATGGAGAACAAGAGTTGAACTGCTAAGCAGTCCCCCTATCCCAGTTCCTCTGAGTCCTTGTTTCCCCCACTGAAACCTCATGGGCAACCATTGTCTCTCAGTTCCAGTCTTTCCTATAAGGCAGAAATCTCTTCCTAGGAGACAGGTTCCTCCTTTAGTTGGTTCTTGTGTTCAGCCCTTTCCTTCTCTCAGCATGAGACTCCTGTGGGAAATTCCAGTTTCTTGGGGACCATTGTTTCAATAGTCTGAGAGCCAAAGAGAGGGGCCCAAGTGTGCCCCTTTAGCAGGATTACGCTCCTGGTTGTTAACAGGTCCAAATCTCAGCATCCACCAATCTTCTCCAGACTATGACTTTGCTGAATGCTACTTATTGTTTAACCAGCAGAAATAATACAGGCCTTACTTAGTAAAGATAGATTCTAGCTTCTGGTGGTGGTTTTCATTTCTTTTTTTTTTTTTTAATTCTGACATAATCTTAGATATAAATATGAGTTAGAAAATTAGTACAGAGAATTTCTGTAGAGACTTCACCCAGATTTCCAAATGTCAGTTTACATAACTGCAGAGTATTTATCTAAACTAAGAAATCAGCATGGGCCCAATAATAAACTAAGCTCTAAATTTTACTGGGATTTCACAGTTCCCACAATGCCCATACTCTGTCCCAGGATTTCTCATATGTGCGGCCTTCAGGTCTTTTCAGTCAGCTCTGTCTGCCTGTGATCTCTCAGTCTTCCCTTGTTTTGCATGCATAACACTTTGGAAAAGTACTGGCCACAGAGGTCCAGAAAGACAACACTGCATATTGTTATTTACACGTGGAATCTGAACATCAGACTCACAAAAGCAGAGAGAAGAATGGTGTTTACCAGAGGTGGGTGTGTGTCGAGAAGCACAAAATTTCAGTGAGACAGGAGAAATGCATTTTAGTCATCTATTACAAAGCATAGTGACTATAATTTAGGACAGTATTTTGAATGTCTCAAATTGCTGGGGATAAGTTGCAAATGTTCTTACTACAAAAATAGTGTTTGAGGAGACAGTTATGTGTGTCAGTTTGATTTAATAATTTCAATATATATGTGTATTATATATGACATCACTTTGTACCACATATATAAATACCTGTATAGAACTGTATTTTTTCCATTTACTATATTTTTTTAAAGATTTGTTTTTATGTATGAGTGTTTACCTGCATGTATGTTACAGTTTTTAGGAAAATTTATAGTCTACTTATATTCAAGAGTTTAAGCAAGCAGGTAGTCTATATCTGGTAATTAAGTGAGTGCTTACACACGAACACATTCTTTTATTTCTTCCTACCTTATCCTGGGGGCTTTCCACATTTAACGTTTCATATATATGGGGGAACTAAAGTCTGTTGTCATTTCCTCATCTTTAGTAACAGTACTAAAACTTACTTTAAAAATATTCATATAGAAAATATTTGAAGTTTCATTGTGAAGAATTAATGATGGATTCAAACCCAGTCAGGCTAAAGAAAGTTGAAGTAAGAAGTAAAAATGAAAAACAATTCTAAACTGCTGAGAAAGAACTGACCTTTCTGTGCACTTCGCCCAAGCTGGAAATCACCTGAAAAATCCCCCCTCCCACTTCTGCTTGGCAGCTTGTGGTTTGTGGTTTTTGCCTTTATAAGCAGCCTGTAAGCTGAGCTCAGGGCTTCTCCTTCCCAAGTGAGGCAGAGGCCCATCTGCGCAGACGTAATAAAATCCTCTTGCTTGTTGCATCTCCTGGTCTGAGTTATTGGGGTATGGCCTCCCGTGGACATTGGGTACCCCAGACTGGGGGTCCTACAGTTCTTAGCAACCATCTTATTATTACTAAACTTCCATTTGACACCACATTCCCTCCTCTTCATTAGCATAATCCCTATGTTTTATTCTAGAGGAATTCTTTGATAGTTCAGGTGAATTACCTGGAGTTTTATGGCCTCTATTCAGTTTTAGATAAACCTGGTAAATAGGTTTATCAGGCAAAGCCCAAACAAGAGGGCTAGGAAGACCATGAGTGTTGCTCCTGCTAGAGGAGTCAACTAGGGGCCCCAAGTATTTTAGGTATGTTTTCAATAAGACTCATTACTCAGGGGTCAATATGGGTCTAGTGGAGGGAGGAGGCCGGGGAAGATGAGCTGGTCAGTCAAATCCTCATTCCAGGTGTCCAGGTCCATCGAGGTTCTGGTCACATCCTCAGCATGTCTTTCAGGAACAAGGTGTTATTCAGATAAAAGGGGGATATGAACAAACTTGATCACCTCTCCCCTTATTAGTATCCCCAGCCTCTAGCTATGGTGGAACCAGAGACATCTTTGGATTAGATAACTCTGGCATCTCGAGCCTCAGGGACAAGTTTACTGAGCCAAGGGAATTTCCAGCTCTCAGCTAAGAAAGAAACTGGTCATTTTTGTTTTAGGGTCTTCACCCTAAAACTGCCTAGCCAATTTCTACCTCCTGTTTTTATTACTACTCCCTCTGAAGAGTTAAATCTAATTGCCAGTAGGAAATTGGCACCAACTTCTCTGACTTCTTCCATGCTGAATAGGGGCACAGAGAGTGGCAATTGGGGTGCCCTTTAGTAGTTTTACTCAAAGACTCCAAAAGTGTATAATTGTTAGCTTAACAAAGAAAATAAAGTTCTTGACTGATGCCTGGGAGGAGATATGAAGGAGAAGTAAAGACAAGAAAGAGTAGGTAGCATTACAAGTTCTAGGTAGGGGGCCAAAAAAAGTCAGAACAGAGTGAATTTTAAATCTCCATATTCAAGGTCCATTAAATTTCTTGATGAGGGCTTCTAAACACATCCATTTATTGAGTTCCAATCTCTCTCTCTCTCTCTCTCTCTCTCTCTCTCTCTCTCTCTCTCTTTTCAGCCATAAGAGTCATGAATCCAGGATCTGCTTTCAGGCACTTTGATAGCTATTGGAGTGACTAGAATCACAGTGTGAGTTCCTCCCAAATGGCTTCTAGACAGGGAAAGAAAAGAAATTAGCCATCATTTAGTTTTAACATAAGAACAGTAGTGGGCTTGTCTTTCTTGGCTGCAGGTAGGCACTGCAGGGTTGAATTAGGCCAAGATCTGAAGTCTTACATCTGAGCAATATTTTTTTTATCAAGGAAAAAATTTTCCCATATGAACTTTTAAGCCTAATGTCTGGGAAGTACAATTTTTCACACTTTAGAAGACATAAACTGATTACTTTAATCTTTGGTTATATTTTTTGTTAAGGTTCAGATAGCCCCTCCCCCTCACCAACAGGGCCTCACGGACCTCACAAGCCCTGAGAAAAGGGAACCAAGTTGATAAGCACCCTGGTCTTTGAAGTCAAGAGAAGCAGACTTTTCTCCACTGTTTGGCCAACACAGCAGGCTTCCCCTTTGATCTCTAAAGTGGGTAGGTTTTAACAGTCCCACTCTCCCGCTTCCCCCCACCCAACTTTTAAAAAAATACATCTTCCTGCCTTTTGCAGGAAGCAGAAGCCTCCCCCTATAAAAAGACCCCAGCTCACGACCCGGGCAGACATTTTCCCTGCCTGGAAGGGAATCTGTCCCATGTGTTCCTTTGCTAATAAACTCTATTCCGATGGAGTTTTATCTGTGTCCTGGTGCTTTCTCCCGATCAACTGGATTCACCCATCGGCTATTTTACCTATCAGTTTTCTTTTTGAGTGTTTAAGACCATATAGTTGGCCCAAATTAACCAAGTTTTTTTTCTTTTTCTCAAGGTCAGCTGAGGATCTGATACTCGACCATGGCTTCACTTGGAAGCTTTGAGGAAACTTTTCCTATGTCGACCCTCTTCTTTATAGACTGGACACTGGTTTGAGTCCCTCTAGTAGGGTCTCCATGGCCTCCCCGAACAAGAGAAAAGGTGACTCATTACAGTTACAGGATACTCTGAGACACCCCATAGTTCCCTGGGGAACTTAGTCAACCTTGGAGAGCAAGGAACAAAAACTGTCCCTTTCAGTTCCTTTGATCAGATTAGTTTAGACCTTTAAGTATGGTTATTAACTGTCCAAGAAGATTAGTTACACCACTCTGGTACTTTTAATTACTGTGTAATACATAGATAAAGCTTGAACAAAACCCCAAACTTTCTTGAATAAGCCTTGACTGGAAGAGATTTAACATTACAGATCAAGTAGGCATAGCCTAGTGTGCTGGATAGCTGTAGTGTCAACTTGACACACCTGGGTTGAGGGAGCCTCAATTTGGGAATTTCCTCCATTGGACTGGCCTGTGCCCATGTCTGTGGGGCATCTTCTTGATGAGTGATGTGGGAGGGCCCAGTCCACTGTGGATGGTGCCACCCCTGGGCAGGTGGGCGGGTGGGCATAAGAAAGCAGGCTGAGCAGGGGCCAGGGAAGCAAGCCAGTAAGCAGCTTTCCTCCATGGCCTGTGTTCCAGCTCCTGCCTCCAGGTTCCTGCCCTGAGTTCCTACCTTGGGCTCCCTGATGAACTGTGACCTGGGAGATGTAAGACAAATAAACCCTTTCCTCCCCAAGTTGGTATTGGTCAGAGTGTTTGTCACAGCAATGGAGAAACAAACTAGAACACCTAGACAGGAAATAAGCTGATCAGGATTCAGACCAAGCAGAACTGTTTCCTTCTGGACTGTACTCATCTGGTATAGGGAGGCAAAGCTTAGCTCCTCTTGAGTCAAATTATCTTGTTATGGGCAAAAGAAAATACCAAAAGTAACACTGGCATAATACAGAGAAACATAAAGGACATCTTTCAGTAGCTACAGGTAACCCCAATACTTGTCTGCATCCATTTAATCTAAGACTGTAACTGAGTGTGCGACAAGCCAGAGGAGTGGACTGAAAATTTTGACTATAACAGCAATTATTATAATAATGACTCTGTATTTCTACAAACATGTTCAGACCTTTAATAAACTTATTAAAGCATTCTTATTATCCATTTTATTCTGGAAACATCTGGCCATAAACATAATTGCATTTATAAACAAATTTAACATTTGTTGTGAGAACTTACTAAGCAATTAATATTTACCCCTTTTTAAAAAAAATTATTATTTTTATTTTATGGGTATGAGTGTATTGCCTGCATGTATGTGAGTGCACCCATGTCATATAGACTTGGCAAAGATGTGGACCTTGACAAACCTGTTTGTTGGCTTTGAAGAGGGAGTAGTGGTAAGAATGTCCTAAAAATCTTTAAAATGTTTATATTATATGAAATGTATCTAAAAAACACAGAGATAAAATTCACCCTGGAGCAGAAGTAATCATTTCTCTCTTTTTTTTAAATAGGTAAATCTTTTTCTTTTTTTAAAAAATATTTTTTTAATTTTATGTGTATGTGTGTATTGCCTGCATGTAGGTAAGTGCACCCGTGTCATGCAATGCCCACAAAGGACAGAAGAGGCTGTCGGATCTCCTGGGACTGGAGTTATGGAGAGTTGTGAGCTGCCATATGGGTGCTGCGATTCGAACCCGGCTCTTCTGCAAGAACAACCAGTGTTCTTAACCACTGAGCCATCTCTCCAGCCCTGAAATCATCTCTCAAAATTAATTTATATCCTTAAGCAATAGGAACCACGCCGTAATTTAACAATTTTGGTTTACATGAGAATTAGTTATGTCAATCTGATGCCAAGTAAGTTGTTTTCCTAAAACCATAAGTTCATGTAGACTGTACATACATTCAGAATTATATCAGATACATTTCGGTAACCAAGATTTTGTAATTACTCTTCGTTGAGATTATGTTTCCTGTTATTTTTATTGTGAGGACACTTGACACAAAGATCTCCAGACAAAGAACACATAGAAAAAACAAAAGTAATTTGTCAAGGCAGATTTTAGTTTTGCATAACTAAAACTAGTTGCTTGGTCAGTCAGATCCAGTTTAAAAGAATCTGCTTAATTCCTTATCATAAACCAAGTTTCAAGTTTTACAGGGTTTGAAAGCAAAGACTAATGTTTAATATTTTTTACAGAGAGAGATACCTTTACATATGAAACCAGCAGAGTTTCCCTTGTCTAAGCTATTAGCATTACATAAATCAGAGGTGGACAGGAAGGACACTAAAGGAAACATTAAAACTTCAGGTTAGGAATAAAGTTTAAAAGTAAAAGTAGTTATTCCAAACACATTGCAGTTGTCTCATTTTGTCTCAGGCTGTTCTCCTGGAGGCAAGAGACTGGCTTAGACCAGTCTCTTATGATGTACCTCAGAAGAAGCTATGTGCTACCGTATCTGACCTAGGTGCCAGAGTATGGATGAGTCTAGAGGATTTTAAGTGGGTCTCTGGCCAGAAAAACAGAAGGAAAAGAACCTGAAGTGCTTAGCTACCGTGGTAAGCTGTACCAGGAGCAGATGGGAAACTCAACAACAGTGCTCCAAGACGGATCCCACCAGGAATGCCCAGAAACCTCAGGAGCGACCAAGACACAGCTGCCATGTGGTCATTCCCAGGAGCCTGGGGAGCTCCTCCAAGTTCCAGAGACCTCCATTCAAGTTAAATCAGGATTCCTGGCTTCAATTGCTGAAGGGAATTTTAGTAATAGCTAGTATAAAGGCAGTTTAGAGTTAGAGGCAAAAGACTTGCTCCAGGGGAGAAAAAAGCATGAGACACATCCAAGTGAGCTGAGCCCCTGGAAGAAAAGCCTTCCCCCGCCCAAACAGGCCACAATCCACCTATATACAGAGCCCTGCTGCAGGAGATAGAGAATGAAGGGCAAGGCCAGAGAAAAGATGAGACAGGAAGCCCAAACCCAGAATTCATCCCTAGCTCTGAAGATGAGTTGACATACTAATCAATCCTATGACCAACTGGAGTTTGGTTTTCTCAAGCCATTTCTCATTTGTTAGATTAGATATGGGAAAAGTGTCTAGAGAAAAAGAAAAGAAAAGGAAAAGTCACTGCTGGTAAATTTTAGCAAACAGTCAGAATGAAACAGGCCTTCAGAGGTCTGAATGCAACAAAAACCAAACTGAATGTCAACACCAAAATACCTTCAAAGCAAACGAACAAAAGAGATGCCTTCAAAAACACTCTGAAAGCAAACCAAACCCAAAAGGTATCTAACAAACAGGATCCTTAAACAACCAGCTCAGATGCTGTTTTGTAGAAGCAATAAGCATTTACAAGTTTTTTGAGACATTTAATAGACCTAGAGACACTGTTTAGTAGATTTAAAAGATGTTTAGGGTATCCAAACTTATAAGTCCTTTGACTGCATCATCAAAATACCCATATTTATAAATCTGTACACATCATTTTAATTTGGCATGCCAAAATAAAAATAAAACCAATAATTTTGTGCACAATAAAAGAATGAAAAGAAAAACCGAAGTGGTCAGTTTGTCTTAAAAACTTGTTTTGATGGAAACAACATATGAAGACAATTATCATAGACACAGATGACAGAATTATGTGAGATCTCAACACATGAGAAAACTTATAAACACATATGACATAATTACATGAAAACTAGGTGCACCCAAAAGACCGTAATTAACAAGTTTGATTAAGATGATCTTTTGCAAGTAGGTACTCATCTTTTAAATCTGGATGGGAGGAGAACACCTCCTTCATAACTTCTTTGCAGCCATAGAGCAGTGTTCCCTCCTCTTCTGGTATGTGGCTGATTTTAGGGTTCAAGTAGGTTCCTCAGGGATTCTCCCCCAGCATGGCCTGATATTGAGCCACTGGATTTCACAGAGTTTCAGTTTGGAGGATTTCATCTTCATTCTGACATTCATGCACAGTCACTCAGCGCTTAAGACAGTTGTTCCCTAGTTATTCCCATTAAATTCCTGTTTTACCTAAACTGGGCCAGTACCACCTCAGAATCATGTTGAGGCGTCAAGGTTCATTCCCGTTAAATTCCTGTCAGGTGAAAGAGAGAGAGCGCGCGCGTTTGTTCACTCCAGAGGGCTGACACTTGGATTACTTCTTAATAGTGCCAGTCCCCAGTTCCAGTTTTTAGGGAAATTTATAGTTTACTCATATGTAAGAGTTTAAGCAATGTAGTGTATACATGGTAATTAAGTGAGCTGTTACACATAAACACATGGTTACAAAAGATCACAAGAATGTAGTAGCACTTTGGCAAAGATGTCAGTGGTCCTGTGAAAAAAACCAAAGGGGGCAAAAGGCAGATTCCTGTTTACCTTCCGCATTCTTCTCTTATTTCTTCCTATCTTATCCTGGGGGCTTTCCACGTTTAAGATTTTTAGCAACCATCTTATTATTAGTAAATTTCTATTTGCCACCACAGAGCCATCTCTCTTTTTCTCTGTCCTTTTACCATAAAAGATTTTTATAAAGTCCCTCAAAAGCCAAAGCTCTTTTAGTAAAAATACTTTTTTCCACTGTTGAAAGAGCTATTCTAGAATTTGAGAACAATTTCAGAAAACAAACACGCCCTCTCCCCACAACAAACTGAAAGGAAGAAAAAGAAAAGCACAATATTCCCCTTTCTCGGCCTTGATCACTTGGTGAAGGTGCTGTCTCCTCCAGATAGTTACAAAGAAAAACAATGAAGTCTGGCCATACTCAAAGGAAGAGGAATAAGTTCTACCTTTGGCCATACTCAAAGGGAGAGGAATCTGTATAACTATCACAGGAATTAATAAACATTTAGGAAGAAGATACTTTAGAGCTTGAGAATAATCATGTTTCTCTGAAAAGTTCTCTTACTAATTTTAGTGTCCATTAGTGGACCTCAACTGCAGCAATGTCTCATCCTGTCTCTTTTCCTCCCTCCCTCTGTCCCTCCCCCCTTCTTTTCTCTCCTTCCCCCCTCACTCTCCCTTCTTTCTATTTCCTCTCTTCATCAATCTAATGATTGGTCATCTCCACACCATGCCAGCCAGCTGTTCTTTGGCTGTTCTTCAGTTAGGTGATAAATAGGGAGATTTCCAACTCCAGTTGCATGAATTTCTGGTTGTTGTGTCACTTCCTTAAGAGACCTGAAACAAACAAACAAACAAACAAACAATCTTTTCACTTAAGATAGGGAAACTGATAATAGACAAAAGAAACAATTCTACAGAAATTGTTCCAGAAATTCTTGGAAAGTTATGAGGTTTGAGATTATTCACAGGAACATGGGTGACTCAAAAGCAGCTGCATCATCAAAAAAGCCCACCCAGCACAGGTGATGGTTCCAGAAAGTTGCATCCCTGGAGCTTCTTGCACAACTTAGAGGCTGCTCAACCAAAAAGCCTTGCTTCCCCAGCAACTGCATCTTCTATAACACTGGAGAAGGGCTTGTGAATCTTGTAACTTTCCAAGTGCCTTGAGTCATGTAAGTGGCCATGACATCTCTGTAAGGCCATTTGAGCTGGGAGCTGACAATTTTCTGGTAAACAAATCAGAATAGAGATACTGTATCACACACAAGCAGTACAGATTATTTCTAGTTTGAGAGAGAGAGAGAGAGAGAGAGAGAGAGAGAGAGAGAGAGAGAAGGGGTAGATTAAAATGACCCTCAAGGTCCATCTCCTCTCTATGTTAATTCCCTTCCTGGGACACTTAGGTACTCTCTTGTGGTGATAATTCAGCTGAAAGACAGTCCCTTTCTTTAGGCCAGAAGATTTTTTGCAGGAGGAATTATTTCTAGTTTATTTACCACTGTGAGCCCCTTACATGGCCAGGTACTTAAAAGGCAGTATATAATAGTCATTAAATAAATGCATGATAAAAAAGCTGGAATTAGGGAGATCTATTCTTTCTACAATATTTATTATTTGAAACAGGGTCTCACTGTGTAACCCTGGCTGGCCTAGAACTCACTATGTAGACCAGGCTGGTCTGGCCTGCCTCTGCCTCTGAAGTGGTGGGATTTAGGTGTGTACCACCATGCCTGGGCCCTTCTTATAATTTTAATAATTGAAAACTGACATAATTATCCTGATCATTAACTTTGCCAACTTGACACAACCTAGAATCACCTGTGCTGGCCTATAGGCATGTCTGGAGGGGCGGGCTTAACTGATATGGGAAGACCCAGTCCACAGAGGAGGCTCCATTCTCTAGGTCCAGAACTAAATAAGAATGGAGAAGTGGAGCTGACTGAGCACCAGCACAGCAGGCTTGCATCCGATTCTGGCTGCTCCTCACTGTGGATGTGATGTGACCAGCTGTTTTACATTCCTGCAGCCTTGACTTCCCTGCTGTAACCTGGAATTGTGAGCCCTTTCTCCCTGTAGTTGATTTTTGTCAGGGCATTTTATCACAGCAACAGAAACGAAACTAGGGCAATTATAGCCTCTAATGTTATTAGAATAATGTTATGCTTATTTTACATTATCAAGTAAAAAAAATATTTGTGACTAGGCTAGGGATTGAACTATACTGTAGAAACACTTCCCTGCTGTAACCTGGAATTGTGAGCCCTTTCTCCCTGTAGTTGATTTTTGTCAGGGCATTTTATCACAGCAACAGAAACGAAACTAGGGCAATTATAGCCTCTAATGTTATTAGAATAATGTTATGCTTATTTTACATTATCAAGTAAAAAAAATATTTGTGACTAGGCTAGGGATTGAACTATACTGTAGAAACTAGAGTGTGGTGTTTGTGTGTGTGTGTGTGTGTGTGTGTGTGTGTGTGTGTATGTGTGTATGTGGACCCAACACCTTGAACATGGTAAGCAAGTACTCTACCTGCCACTGAGCTTCAGTCCCAGCCCTAGAATACAGTTAAGGTTAAACTGACTTTGAGGAGTGTGTTCAAGTTTTCAGTTGCTGTATTGAAGTCCATGAAGCTTGGTAGTTTGTAAAGAAAAGAGGTTTATTTAGCTCAGTTTGGGAAGCTGGAATCCCAAGATGAGGATTCCCTCCTGGCTACATCAGAGCAGAGGGCATCATGGGGGGTGTGTATGAAATGGAGAGAAATGATGGTCAGACAGGAAGTCAGAGTAAGTTCAGGGATTGAACACACTCTCTTATAACTACTCATTCTCATGAGAACTCTATCAGGGAACCAGGAGAGCTATCTGAGTTCTTTCTGAGGGCACTGACCCTAGTGGCCCCACTTCTTCAGGATCCTACCACCTCTCCACATCCACACTGGGACCAAGCTTCTGACATATGAATCTTTGGGGGGAGGGGATCAAACCACATCCAAACCATAGCATGGTCTTTAGGGGCATAGTAGAAAAAAAAAACACAGATTGTACAATCAGAGATATTTGGGTTCAAATCCCAAATTTGTCTTTTATTAGCTATGGAATGAATGTTGGAGAATTTGTCTAACCACTTTAGACTCAGTTCTTCTTCTATATAATAGAGAAAATAATAGTATCTTTCTCAAAGCATTTACTCTTGGATTAATTATAATACATGCATATCAGGGTAAATTAAGTTGAAATAAGAATACCTATTTGAGGATACGAGAGCGATCTGGCTGCGATATCTGTCAGGCCATTGATTGTCAGGGTTGATTTGGCTGATCTGGCTGGCTAGGCGAGTGTCCCCTTCCTCCCTCAGTGCTCTACGTGCGTCCCTCCCGAAGCTGTGCGCTTGGTCCAAGAGGACGGCCCTCCCAATAGAGGAGGACTGGTCTTCAGTCAGGGGTATACGAGTAGCTGCGCTCCCCTGCTAGAACCTCCAAACAAGCTCTCAAGAATACATATTTGAATGGGCATATATGTGCCCTCTGTAATGTACATGTGTATGTATGCCTCCCCTGTGCTATGTATCTTTATTTCCTGGCACATGGGCATTGTATTAGTCAGAGTCCACATTAAGTATTAGAAAAGAAAAAATTGGGGGGGCTAGAGAGATGGTTCATTGCTTAAAAGAACTGGTTGTTCCTGCAGAAGACCTGGGTTCGAATCCCAGCACCCACATAGCAGCTAACAACCATCCATAACTCTAGTTCCAGGGGACCCAACATCCTCTTCTGTTTTCCACGGGTCCTGTATGACACAGGTATACTTACACACATGCAGGCAATACACTCATACACATAAAATAAAAATAAATTTAAAAGGGGGCTGGAATGATGGCTCAGCAGTTAAGAGCACTGACTGCTCTTGCAGAGGACCTGAGTTAGAGTCCCAGCACCCACATGGCAGCTAACAATTGTGCATAACTCCAGTTCCAGGGCATCGATGTCCTCTTCAGACCTCCTTGGGCATTGTACAACACTGGTGCACTTATGCACATGCAGGCAATACACCCATACACATAAAATAAAAATAATAAAATAAAATATTAAAAGAATAAATTTTAAAAAAGGAAAAGAAAATTTAATAGAAGAAAATGGTTAAATTGGTGTTAGGGAATTTGATCAAGGAGGGTATAGGGGTGACACAGAGAAAATCCTGCTGAAGCAGCCATCATGTTCAGGGCCTGGGCATAAAAGCAAGAGGCTGGAGATACTGCAGTCTAGAAGCTTGAAGGAACGTCACTGCATAGTCCGGGAGGGATGCTTGGAGGCTGGGGTCTGGGTGGGGCAAGGACACACAATGAAGCTGGTTCTGGGAGTGCCAAAAATAAAAGTTAAAAAAAACAAAACAAAAACAAAAAGAGAGCCAGAGACTGGTACCAAGGATTGCAAGGCTGCAAGCTGGGGCTGGAGTCAAACCAAAGGTCTGGTCTTCCAACTCCAGGCTTTCAGCCACCCTATCCTGCCCACTGTGGGCAGAGCCCAGAATGCTGCCAGTAGGTAAAGGGGAGCCAGTACCAGCAGGCCTAAAATCACCCTGCCCAGTGTGTGTGGAAGAGAGGGGCTGGAACCATGAGATAATAGCTTAGTCATCAGTAAAATCAAGTAATGTATTCACTCACCCTTTAAACAGCTGCCTAGAATTCCATTGTATAATCTATAATGGACACCAAATTTTATTATTTGAAATGATGCTGCAATGAACAGTTGTTTTTTG
>NW_008360316.1:6476747-6484577 GCF_000622305.1 Nannospalax galili | reverse complement strand
GTGAGACAGGGTCTCCCTGTAGACCCAGCTGGCCTACAACTCACTGTGTAGACCAGGCTGGCCTTGAACTCACATAAATTTGCCTGCCTCTGCCTCCCAAGTGCTGGGACTACAGGCATGCACCACCACGCCTGGCATGAATAGTTTTTTAAAAAATATTTCTTTCTTTATTATTTTTATTTTATGTATATTTGTGTATTGCCTGCATGCATGTGAGTGCACCCCTGTCATGCAATGCCACGGAGGTCAGAAGAGGGCTTCAGATTCCCCTGGAATTGGAGTTAAGGGCAGTTCATAGCTGCCATGTGGGTGCTGGGAATCGAACCCAGGTCCTCTGCAAGAGCAGTGGGTGCTTTTAACTGCTGAGCCATCTCTCCAGCCCCAAAGAACAGTTTTTAAGTTCTCTTTGGATCATAAAATTTTTTAGATGGGGAGAGCATATACAGTTATTAATGTATTTGAGAAGAAAAATAATGATAGCCTTTGTTCTTTTAGGCCTTATTACTAGTGTTTCTCTCACTGTCAAATACTCATAAATATTATGTAAACCGGGTGCCACAAGCAAATTTGTTGTCTCCTTTCATTCTCTTGGGAAGAGTTCTACTAGAACCAAAATGAGCACTTAGCACGCAACACAGGGTCAATAGAGGCTCGCTAGTGATGATGCTGAAGAAATACCGCAATGGCAAGGTGTTCTGAGTCCAAAGCCTCACCTGCTCCCTCCTCAGATACAGCCAAACACAGGATGCGTCTTTCGCTCTGCTAAGAGCTGGTAGAGACTGTGCCAGTCCAGTCTCCTGCAACAGTTCCTTTCAAGTGTCCTCTGAAATAGTTTGTTCCTTGATGTACAGTCTCCACCTGAGCTTCCCGGCCTGGGCACGATACATTTTCGGAAAAGCAAGGGTGCCATCTTGTGGAACATTTGTATTGAATTCTTTTATTTTAAATCGACTATAATGACTCCAAGAGACTTACAAACTTGCTTTAAAATTTTCTCCTTTTGTCTCATTTATTTATGGCATTGAAGTGGTAGCACTGTCCATCTACATCCAAGATTTTAAAAATATGCGATTTTTTTTTTTCTTGAGAAAGGGTCTCCCTGAAGCACCAGCTGGCCTGGAACTCGCTATGTAAAAGACCAGGCTGGCCTTGAACTCACAGACATTAACTGTGGAAATGAACAGCAGACCCCAATCTTAGTAGAAGAATTATTGGCAGCTGATTACTGCTGGATGAGAATGAGCTGATCTTTATTTTTTTTTAAAAAATATTTATTATTTTTATTTTATGTATATTTGTGTATTGCCTGCATGTATGTGAGTGCACCCTTGTGGTGAAATGCCACAGAGGTCAGAAGAAGGTTTCAGATTCCCCTGCAACTGGAGTTAAGGACGGTTCGTAGCCGCCATGTGGGTGCTGGGAATCAAACCCAGGTACTCTGCAAGAGCAGTCAGTGCTCTTAACCGCTGAGCCTTCTCTCCAGCCCCTTATGTTAATTTTTAATGTACCTAAATTTTTGTAATGTTAATCTTTAAAAATATTTTTATCGCCGGGTGTAGTGGTGCACGCCTGTTAGTCCCAGCACTTGGGAGGCAGAGGCAGGCGGATCTCTGTGAGTTCAAGGCCAGCCTGGTCTACATAGTGAGTTCCAGGACAGCTGGAGCTACAGGGAGACCCTGCTTCAAAAGGACAAAAAAAAAAAAAAAAAAGTTTTTCTTTTGTGTACAGCCAGGGAGCCAAGTCGGGGTTAGAGAACAACTTGGGGGAATGGGTTCAATTCCTTCCATTTGTCCGAGGACTGAACTCAGGCGTCTTTATCCAGTCAGCCATCTTGCAGGCCCAGATTATTATTATTATTAATTAATTAATTTATTTATTTATTTTTGAGACAGAGCTTTCTGTAGCCCCAACTGATCTGGATCTCACTATGTAGACCAGGCTAGCCTCAGCCTCATAGAAATCTGCCTGCTTCTGCCTCCCATGCTAGGTCCTGAATTTTTTTAAGATTTAAAATTTATTTTGCAGGGCGTGGTGGTGCACGCCTTTAATCCCAGCACTCGGGAGGCAGAGGCAGGTGGATCTCCGTGAGTTCAAGGCCATCTTTGTCTAGATAGTGAGTTCCAGGCCAGCTGGGGCCACAGGGAGACCCTGTCTCAAAAAGACCCCCCACCCAAATTATTTTATTTTGTTGCACTAGGGATCAACTTGCTGGACAAGTCGTCTACCACTGAGACAAGACCCTAGTCTTCTTAACTAAAGCTTAATGCCTCATCCCTCTTGTGCTCTCTGAAGAGCTGTGTACTTAACTCGAATCACGTTGACTCTGAGTTTGCTTCATATTTCTCCAGGGTGTATCAGGGAAATTTCTTCAGGAGTCCATTTAACTGTTAAGATATGAGCTAAAGGGGAACCGCACTTCCGGGCTGGTCTGCTAGTCTCTCCCTCACTGGTCGGGTCTCCACCTATCCCACCAGCTCCTGGTCCCCAGATCCAGTAGGCAACCAGCAGGTTCTAGGCTCGCCACCCTGGGCCCGAGGGCAGATATGCGGGAGAAACTGGCAAACCCGGGAGAAGCAGCGGAGGGCCGGCCATGGTCACTGAGCACTGCACAGGCCCGCTGTCTATGGATGCAAGGCCACTGCCCTGAGGCAGGAGCTGCAACTGGAGGTCCCAGAGCGTCCACGGAAGTCCTTACAAGCCGCGGAGGGCCAGCTTCTAAGTGACGTCTCTGCGCCCCAATGGCAGCAGTGCGGAACTTTGGACTGGCATTAAGAAGAGTCCCCCCACAAAAACGCTAATTTCCTGAGCCTCAAGAGGTGGTTAAAGAATTGAAGTATCTTTTGTAAAGTGATTTGAGCAGGAGTCCTTGTGCTGAGCTTTTTTTTAGTCTCTGGTGATGGTGGAGCATTTTTGATGGGGCATGGCTAAACTTTATGTACCTGAAGCTGCAATTTCCTTCTCTCCAGAAATGATGGTTCTGTTGTGAGGCAACCCTCCATTATTAAGGCATTGTAAAAGTGTTTGGATTTGGTTCAATAAAAGTTGAAAAAGTAGGGGGCTGGAGAGATGGCTCAGCAGTTAAGATCTTAGCACTGACTTCTCTTGCAGAGGACCCAGGTTCCATTTCCAGCACCCACATGGCAGCTAACCTGCCCATAACTCCAGTTCCAGGGGAATCCAACTGACCTCTGCGGGCATTGCACGACACGTGTGCACTTACACACACGCAGGCAATACACTCATACACATAAAATAAAAATAATAAAATTTTTTTTAAAGTTGAAAAATAACAAAAAAGTTAAAAATCTGTTGCTTGGGCTGGAGAGATGGCTCAGTGGTTAAGAACACTGGTGGTTCTTGCAGAAGACCCGGGTTCGAATCCCAGCACCCACATGGCAGCTAACAACTGTCCGTAACTCCAGTCCCAGGGGATCCGACAGCCTCTTCTGACCTCCAAGGGCATTGCAGGACACCAATGCACTTACCTATATGCAGGCAATATATGCATACACATAAAATAAAAAAAAATTTAAAAAAATTGTTGTTTAAAAGATAGAGTAGGAGAAATATGGGATTAATCAAAGCACAGGTGATACCAACTCTTCAGAAGCCATAAAGCCTTTAAAAAGATGTGTGTGTGTGTGTGTGTGTGATGTGTGCATAATATGTGTGTTCATATGTGTGGCTACAGGATAACACTGGGTATTGGTCCTCACCTTGCTGATGTGTGCACCAGGCTAGCTGGCCCACAAGATTCAGTCTCTGTCTCCCATCAATCTGAGGATCCTCTTGTCTCTGCCTTCCATAGAACATTGGGATTAAAGATGTGTGCTACTTCACCCACATTGACACGTGCTCTGGGGATTTGAACTCAGGTCCTCAAGCTTGCAGAGCAGGTGCTTTACCCAAAGAGCCATCTCCCCAGCTCAAGCCCTCCTTTTGAGCATGGAAACTCCTCTCTCCTGCTGGCTGGAGTTCAGCTTCATGTATTTCTTCGTCAGATGTCTTCTACTTGGCACTGTGTTGGCAGAGGCTGGAATCTGAAGGCAGGTGCAAGTCTCACACTGTCCAGCAAGCATGTCATCTCCTTTCCTTTGTCTCAGTGCTCTGTGTCACATTGGCAGAGGTGAGAGGTAGCAAGGATGGGGCCATTCATGGGCTGAGCAGAGGAAAAACCCAGGAGTCAAAGGGCTGGCAGAAGGTGGGCCTGTTGGCTCCTCACTGCTCAATGCCTAGACCATAATAAATGTCTACAACATGCCCTGGGAGCAGGAAAAAACAAAATGCACAAACCAAGTTAAAATCTTTTACATAGCTCTGTTAGTTTTTCTGTTAGTGTGACAAAATGCTTGAGACCATAAACTTAAAAAAAGAAAGGCTTAGAGTTTGATTTGTAGTTGCCAAGATTTCAGTCCATGTTTGCTTGGTCCTGCTGCTTGGGGCCTATGGCAAGAACATCATGATCATGAAAGCAGCCTGTGGTGGAGGAGGCTGCATATCTCATGAGGGCTAGGACACAAAGAGGGGACTGTGCTGAGGTAAAGTTTTTTTTACATTTATTTATTTATTTATTTATTATTTATTTATTTTGTGTGTGTGTGTGTGTGTGTGTGTGTGTGTTTGTATGTGTGTAGCACCCACATACACATGAATGTGGAGATCAGAGAATTAGTTACAGGAGGTGGTTCTCTCTTTCTACCATGTGAGCCCTGGGGATCAAACTCAGGTCCTTATGCTTGGCTGCAAGCTCCTTCACCTGCTGAGCCATCTCAATGGCACTAGGATGTCTCTTTGATAAGGGCAAGTGATCACAGATCCATGTGGCAGAGTGAGTCCTGCTCAAGATCCAGCCTCAGAACACTAGCCTGAGTAGTAAAGACAAAGTCTTCAAGGAAGGACAGAGCTCAAGGGTTTTGGGACAAGCAAAATGGCTTGGCAGGGAGCACATACATCCATAGAAAGCTTCTTCTCCATGGCTGCCAGTATCCTTGGATCTGAACCACCATAGATCAAAAACACTGCCCCCTCATTGTACTGTTCTGAAAATGCACTGACTTTCTAGGGAATACAGTAAAACAACTATTTGTGTAACATTTACAATGTATTAGATATTGTAAGTCATCTAGAGTTGGTATAAAGTCTATATGAGATTTATATAGGTTGTAGTTATGTGCAACTGCTAGGTTATTTTTTTGTCGTTTTGAGACAGGGTCTCCCTGTAGCCCCAGCTGTCCTGGAACTCACTATGTAGACCAGGCTGGCCTCGAACTCACAAAGATCCGCCTGCCTCTGCCTCCCAAGTGCTGGGATTAAAGGCGTGTGCCACCACCCGGCCTAAGGACTGATTTTATTATCCATTATTATTATTATTGGTACTAGGGATTGAACTCAAGGCCTCATACATGTTAGACAAGCTCTCAGCACTCTACCACTGAGCTATATCACCAGCTTTTTATTCTATTTTAAAAAATTTTATTTTTTTATGGGGCTGGAGAGATGGCTCAGTGGTTAAGAACACTGGTTGTTCTTGCAGAAGACCCGGGTTCAAGTTCCAGCACCCACATGGCAGCTAACAACTGTCTGTAACTCTATTCCCAGGGGATCTGACAGCCTCTTCTGACATCTGCAGGCATTGCATGACACGGGTGCAGTTACCTACATGTAGGCAATACATGCATACACATAAAATTAAATAAAAATTTAAAAAATGTATATGAGTATATTGCCTGCCTGTGTGTAACTACACCCATGTCATGAAATGCCCACGGAGGTCAGTAGGGGTCGGATCCCCTAACTGGAGTTGCTGGTAACAACAACTGGGAATGTGTTGTGCGTGCTGAGAATTGAACCCAGGTCCTCTGCAGTAGTTGGTGCTCTTAACCACTGAGACATCTCTCTAGCCACCCTCGCCTTTTTTTTTTTTTTTCTGTTTTGGGGGTTTTTTGTTTTTTTTTTTTTTTTTTCCTTTTTTTTTTGAGACAGGGTCTCCCAGTAGCTCCAGCTGGCCTGGAACTCACAGAGATCCGCCTGCCTCTGCCTCCTGAGTGCTGGGATTAAAGGTATGCACCATCATGCCCAGCTCCCTTTTTTTCTATTTTGGATCAGGGTCTCATTAATTTTCCCAGGCTAGCCTTGAATTCATTCTGTAACCCAGACTGGCTTTGAACTTGCGGCCCACCTGCCTTAGCCTCCCAAGTAGCTATGGTTACAGGCATGCACCAGCAGGCCCCACTCTAATTTTTAATGCACATCAACTGAATTTGCTACAGATCTTGTTTTTCATGTTTTAAATTTAATTTTGAAGATATATCTGTGTTGTTCCAGTTCACAATTCTAACTCATGCATGGTCTTCCTCAGCACACACTGATTTTAATTTTGCATTTCCTCAGTAATGGACCCCAGGGTTCCTCTAATCGCCTCTAATCGTGCAGTCAGCCCTGGATGAACAACTTTGGCGTTGCCCTCATGCACATTAGCTTGCTCTGGGGGCATCTGTCCAGGAGGCAAACTTGTTCTAAGTTTCCTTAAAGACTGCCAGGAGTTTTGCAGCCAGCAGGGCACATGGATCTCCTTTCTTGAGTCCACGAAAACCTTCACCAGGATCACATTTCTATTTTTTGCCAATCTGATAAGTATAGGTGAGTATCTTGTTTTGATTTGTACTTCTCTGCTTACTGATGAGCTCAGAGCTTTCTACGGACTCAGATCACTCTGCCCACTCTCTGGCCTCACAGGGTGGATGCCCAATTATGTGCTTCTTTAAACTTCTCTTTCCTCCTCCTCCCCCCTCCTCCTCCCCCTCCTCCTCCAAGTGACACTCTACTTTTCCCAATGCTTCAGTAAAGCATTGCTCCTGACACCTCCCCTCCTTCCTCTTCTTCTTCCTCTTCCTCCCTTTCTCCTTCTCTTCTTCCTCTTCTTTATTTCCCTCCCACCCTCCCTCCCTGCCCATGTCTTTTCTTTCTGAGATGGCATCTCTGTTGTTCGGGTTTGCCTCAAACCCTTGGGTGCCAGTGATCCTCTCATGTCAGTCTCCCAAATAGTTGTGATACAGGAGCACACAACTGTGTCCAGCCTATTTGCTTACTTTTCTACTGAGTTGTTATATATTCCAGGTGCCACTGATTCTAGAAGGTGTTTCAGAAATGTAGGATTTATTATTGTGCCTGAATATATACATATTGATTGCATGTTATTTTATTAATTGCATTAGTATTTTGGGGGAGTCTTTTAGAGATAGGGTCTCCCTGTAGCCCCAGCTGCCTGGAACTATGTAGACCAGGCTGGCCTTGAACTCACAGAGATCTGCCTGCCTCTGCCTCCCAAGTGCTGGGATTAAAGGCATTTGCCACCAAGCCCAGCTTATTAATTGTATATTATTTTTGAGACAGGGTCTCACTCTGAAACCCTGGCTGACCTGGAACTTGCCATGTAGACCAGGATGGCCTCAAACTCAGAGACCCACCTGCCTTCGCATCCTGAGTGTTGGAATTAAAAGTATGTGCCACCATGCCTGGCAATTTATTTTTTAGTTTTTTTTATTTTACTGCATTTTAAATTTATTGATGTGTGTATATGTATGCATTTCCCACAGCACACATATGTGGAGGTCAGAGGAGTCTTCCATTATGTGGGTCCTTGGGATTGAATCAGGTCATCAGGCTTGAAGGCAGGTGCCTTTACTGAGATGAACCATCTCACTGTCTCTACCTTATTATTTTTTTACAATTTATGTATGCTAGTGCTTTGTGTTTATTAAAAAATGTGTAGGAGAGTACCTATGAATTTTATTTCAGGCTAATAAAGTCTGCTGTAGTGGAAATCTTTTT
>NW_008360316.1:6457703-6476574 GCF_000622305.1 Nannospalax galili | reverse complement strand
TATCTATCTATCTATCTATCTATCTATCTATCTATCATCTATTGATCATCGATCTGTCTACCTACCTACCTAGTTTGTGTATGTCTGCATGCATGTGCTAGGGCACAACTTGGGAGAGTTGGTTTTCTCCTTCCACCATGTTTTGAGGCATGGTCTCTCTTGTTTCTCTCATTATGCTACGTACACTTGATTGTCCTGTTTTGGCCTCCCATCTCTTGGAGAAGTGCTGGGATTACAGATGTAGGACACCATATCCATATCCAACCCTTTATGCGGGTTCTGGGAATTGAACTCAGGCCATCAGGTCATCAGGTCATCAGGCCTGCTGAGCTATCTTACTGGCCCCCATAGTTGTGATCTTTTAAAGAAAATTTTTATTATTTTAATTTTATATGTATGAGCATTTGGCCTGCATGTATGTAAGTGCACTACATGTGTGTAATGCCTATAGAGGCCAGAAGACGATGTTGGATCCCTTGGAACTAGTTATGGATACCTGTTAGCCATCATGTGGATGCTGGGAATTGAACCTGGGTCCTCTGGAAGAACAGCAAGTGTTCTCAAACACTAAGCCATCTCTCTAGCCCCATAGTTGTGATCTTTTAAAAAATATCTTACTATTTTTATTTTACATGTATGAGTGTTTGGCCTGCAAGTCTTCAAGTGCACCATGTGCGTGCAATGCCCACAGAAGTCAGAAGAGGGCATTGGGTCCCCTGGAACTGGAGTTATTGTCAGTTGATAGCCACCATGTGGGTGCTGGGAACTGAACCTGTGACTTTTGGAAGAGCAGCCTGTGCTCTTAACTTTAGCTGAGCCATCTCTCTAGTCCTCTATAATTGAGATCTTAAATGTCCCCCAAAGGCCCATGTGTTAAAGGTTTGGTCTTCCTCTTGGTGCTGTTAGTAGCTGGTGGAGACTTTAAGAGGCAGGGCCTAGTGGGAGGGCTTCAGGTCATCAGGAGCATGGCCTTGAGGGGACTCTGGGACCCTTGGCTCTTCTTTTTCTTTCTGGCCCTCAGTTTCAACATGCTTGAGAACTGCACAGTCTAGTTTTTTTTTTTTTAAAATCAGGGCTGGAGAGATGGCTCAGCAGTTAAGAGCACTGGCTGCTCTTGCAAAGGATCTCAGTTGGATTCCCAGCACCCACATGGCTGCTAACAACTCCAGTTCTAGGGGATCTGGCCCCTCTTCTGACCTTCCTGAGCATTGCATGATGTGGGTACATTTACACACATGCAGGCAATACACATACAGACAAAAATAAATAAGAATTTTTAAAAATTACCAATAAGCCCTCATGTTTAAGCAAGTTTGTGATTTAGTGTTGTTGTGACACTATTCTTGTGGAGACATGAATTACTCATCCCAGATAAGGAATGGAAAACAGACCAGTAATGATATCACCAGTTCAACTTGGTACACTGATTAGTTTATTGGGGTTACTTACAGGAATATGGGTGAGGGTTACTTACAGAAGCAGAGATGATACAAAGGCAGCTGTATCACAGAAAAGCCCACCCATGGGTGACAGTCACAAGAGCTGCAACCCTGGAGCCCTCTGCATGATGAGATACAGGCAGCTCCACAGGTAGGAAAGCCTCCTCTCCCCAGCTGCCCTTACTGATTCTATAACCCTGGGAGGGAGAGGCCTTGTATATCTGGTATGCTTCAGGGGCTACCTGAGACCTTGGAGTTCTTTACTTTCTGAGTCTTTTTTAAAGAATTTTTTAATTTATTATTTTCATTTTATGTGTATGTGTGTATTGCCTGCATGTAGGTAAGTGCACCTGTCTCATGCAATGCCTGTGGAGGACAGAAGAGGCTGTCAGATCCCCTAGAACTGGAGTTATGGACAGTTGTTAGCTGCCATGTGGGTGCTGGGATTTGAACCTGGGTCTTCTGTAAGAACAACCAGTGTTCTTAACCGCTGAGCCATCTCTCCAGCCCCTACTTTCTGAGTCTTAGGGAACCTCCCTTTAGAGTGTCCTGAGGTTTGAGCCTTCCCTCCCAGATAGAATGTTTCCATTTTCAGAGAAGGTTGTTCTACAAGAGGTGTTGAGCCACATTCATAGCCCTCCTACTGTGCATGGATCTGTGGGCCACAGGTTAGACATATATGGTAGTAGAATTGTTTTGATAGCATTGTAGTTTAAAACAAATTTTTTTGCTTTACTTTTATGTGTATGTGTGTAATGCATGCATGTATTCAAGTGAACCCGTGTCATTCAGTGCTTCAGGAGGTCAGAAGAGGGTGTCAAATCCCCTAGAACTGTAGTTACAGATGGTTGTTAGCCACTCTATAGGTGCTGGGAATGGAATCCAGGTCATCTGCAAGAGCAGTCAGTGCTCTTAACCATTGAGCCATCTCTCCAGCCCTAGAACAAAATTTTTTTGATCTTTTTTTTTTTTTTTTTTTGAGATAGGGTCTCCCTATAGCCCAGCTAGCCTGGAACTTGCTATGTAGACCATACTGGCTTTGAACTCACAGAGATCTGCCTGCTTCTGCCTCCTGAGTGCTGGGATTAAAGGCATGCACCGCCATGCCCAAGTCCTAAAACAATTTTCTTTTTTTGGTCTTTTTGAGACCTGGAACTCACTATGTAGATCAGTCTGGCCTCAAACTCACAGAGACGCACCTACCTCTGCCTCCTGAGTGCTGGGACTAAAGGCATGTGCTCAGCTCTAAAACAACAATTTTTTTTTTTTTGGTCTTTTTGAAGCAGACTCTCCCTGTAGCCCCAGCTGTCCTAGAACTCACTATGTAGACCAGGCTGGCCTTGAACTCAGTGATCCGCCTGCCTCTGCCTCCCAAGTCCTGGGACTACAGGTGTGCACCACCACGCCTGGCTAAAAACAAATTTTTAAAAAGGTTTTTTAGTTTTTAAATTATGTGTATTTAACACTGGGTGTGGTGGCCCATGCCTTTAATTCCAGCACTTGGGAGGCAGATGAGGTGGATCTCTGTGATTTTGAGGCCAGCCTGGTCTACATAGTGAGTTCCAGGTCAGCTGGGGCTACAGGGAAATCCTGTCTCAAAAAGACCAAAAAAAAAAAAAAATTAGTGTATGTGTTTGTCTGTGTGCAGGTGCTGCAGAGTCTAGAGGTGTCAGATCCCCGAGGAGCCAGAGTTACAGGGGGTTGTGAGCTGCCCAATGTGGTGGCTGGGAATTGAATGCAGGTCCTCTGGAAGAGCAGCAGTTAAGAGCACATACACTGTTTATCTTAATTTGCAACTATCTATACTTGATGCTTTTTGGTTGGTTTTTAGCTTCATCTTTCTATTCTAAGTCATACAGCAGCAGGTATCATTTAATTCACAGCTCTATTCCAGAGGCATACAGGGCTTGACATATATCTTACTTAGGTTTTAAAAGCTTTCCTTCTCCTCTCATCTCCCCTTAACCAGCCTTCTTTTTTCCCCTTCCTTCTATCCAGGATTCTGGATGCCCACTGTAAGCAGGTTTTCAGCTAGACTACCATATAAAGAGCCAAGGCACTACTCCTGTCCTTGATTTTACTCCAGACAAGCTACTGATGATGGAATAGCACCTTGATCTCTAGAATTCATCAGGAGGCACAAGAGGGAAAGGCATCTGTATCAGGAGAGGCAGGTGTAAAGGCCCAGGGGCAGGGAGACATGCAGTCCATGCTGTATGTGTAGGAGGCTGGAGTTCAACTAACTGGATCTAGTATTCCTGGGATGCTATGGAGAGTGGGCCAGGAAGTCAGGGGGAGGGGCAGACTGGAAAAGTTGAGACTGAGGACATGAGAATCCTTAATATTTGGAATATTTTGAGAAACCTGAGTGACTCCATCTTGGATAAAACCTCCATAGGACTGACCCAGGCCTGAATCCTGTTCCAGGAGAAACCATACACACAAAAAAGTATACTTGGAATGGAGAGAGAACAACTCTCCCGCCAACGGTCAATTAACCAGGGACAGGAAAGTACTAAAAGTCCAGATATCTCTTCAGATTTCCTGAAGCCAGCAGTTTATGGTTTGGCACTGGGCTGCAACCAATTAGATGCTTGTCAGGCTGGAGACCCCCTACTTGTTGAACTTGCTGAAATAAACCTGTAAAAACCTCTGTCTCCCAAAGCAAGGAGTCTCACATCTGAGATCCGCTGGGTTGGTGACAGAGTGGGCCCAAGCTTAAGCTTGTAACAATAAAAAACCCTTGTGTGTTTGCATTGGTTGGCTCCTTGGTGGTCTTCGGGGTCTTGTGAACTGGGCACAACATCTTGGGGGCTTGTTCGGGATCCCCAAGACTCCCAGGACCCCTGAACCAAAGGGTTCCAGGCCGGCTGGTAAGTGTCTTAAGTGTCTGTTCGTTTCTAGTTGTACCTGTCTGTGTCTGTCCTAGCTTTTGTTCTGAGCCTCGAGGAAAACTTGTGAACAGTGTGGTCAGGAGCGGTTGGAGCGGATGCGCTGGATGACCGTGACCACAGAGGTCTGGAAGACGTTCCAGAACCCGGCAGAGGGGACAGAGGGCCCTGGACTCTGTTGATTTCTGTGAAAGGACAAGGCGGGTCGCTCCTGTGGTGCAGCAGCTTGCCGCTGTCCTACTTTGTTTTTCTTCCGCACAAGCAGGGGAATTTGCTACTTGGCCTTCTGCATGTCTTTCTGGCTCTCTGTTTTGTCTTTGGTTGTCTATTTCTCTGTGACTGAGACGGACGCAATGGGACAGACTCCCTCTACACCCCTGGACCTGATTTTTGCATATTTTGGACAGGTTAAGACTCAAGCTCATAACCTCTCTGTTGTTGTCAGGAAGGATAAACTAACTACTTTCTGTAGGTCTGAATGGCCCACTTTCAATGTGGGATGGCCCTCGGAGGGGACCTTTAATCCCACTGTCATTAACGCAGTTGAGAAAATTATTCTTCAACCACATGTGGGACACTTGGATCAAATATAATACATAGTGGTCTGGGGAGATTTAGTTAATAACCCCCCTCCTTGGGTCAAGTCTTTTCTTCCTTTACAGAAAACTGAGGTGCTGACAGCCACAGAATGGAAAACGACAACCCAGAAAACACTTAAGCCTAAAACCAAACCATCAGTACCGTCACTGTACCCTGTCTTACAGGGCAGCACAGAAGATCTAATTTTTCTTCCCCTTCCTTATCTACCCCCTCCACAGGAGGTACCCCCTCTGGAACCAGCACCCCTGGTACCAGATTCTTCACAGGCATGGGGGACCGGCTCAGGGGACTAGGAGTAGAAGGGTAGTAACACCAGGGTCCAAACTGTTTTACCCCTCATAGTTGCTGGCTCCGTGGATGAGGCCAACAACCTGCCCCATCACTACTGGCCATTCGCCACTAGTGACCTTTACAACTGGAGAACCCAGAATGCTCCCTTTTCTGAAAATCTTAAGGGGATTATTAATTTATTAGAAACTGTCTTATTCACGCACCAACCCACTTGGGATGATTGTCATCAATTATTACAGGTCCTGTTTACCACAGAGGAAAGGGAACGTATCCAAACAGAAGCCAAGAAATTAATTCCTGGCAATACCGGTGTCCCTACTACTGATCTGACACTGATTGATGCTGACTATCCACTGACCCGGCCTGATTGAGATTATAATACTGCAGAAGGTAAGGGGTGGCTTCTGGTTTACCACCAGGCTCTGTTGGCAGGTCTCAAAGTGGTTGCTCATAGGCCAACTAATTTGGCACAGGTATATGATATTAGTCAGGAACTAAATGAAAACCCAGCTGCGTTCTTGGAGCAAATAATGGATGCCTTCCGCAGGTACACTCCATTAGACCTAGAGGCCAAAGATAATATAGTGGCTGTGGCCATGGCTTTTGTTAACCAGTCAGCTCCAGATATAAAGAAAAAGCTCCAAAGAGTAGAGAGACTGGGTGAAAAGAGCTTAAGGGATTTAATACCTGTGGCCAAGAAAGTGTACAATAATAGGGCTAGTGCAGAGAAAAAACAGATAAAGGCAGAAAGGAGGCAGAACAAGGACCTGGCAAGGATCCTGCTGCCATTGCGGATCCAGAGGACCAGCGGAGGCATCTGAGACAGCGTCGGGGAAAGGAGTCTCTTACAGTATGTGGATGATCTATTTGTGGTGGCAGACAGCCAAGAGGCTTGCATGGATGGCACAGAATGCCTGTTGCAGACATTGGGAAGCCTGGACTATCGGGCCTCTGCTAAAAAGCCCCAACTATGCAAACAACAGGTCCAATACTTGGGCTATATACTCAAAGAAGCACTACTGGTAAAAGATGCTGACAAACTGACTTTGGGCCAGAACTTGACCATCACCACACCACATGCAATTAAAGGAGTTTTAAAGCAGCCCCCCGACAGATGGCTAAGTAACACCCGTATAATTCATTATCAGGCATTACTTCTTAATCCTGCTAGAATCACCTTCTAGGTACCAGTTTCCCTGAATCCAGCCATACTCTTGCCAGGCCCAGACTTGGATGCCCCCCCGCTGCATGATTGTGCTGGAATCCTGGCCCATGTCCATGGTATCCGATCAGATTTGAGAGAAACCCCGTTATCTGATGCTGAAGTACATCAAGAGAATGTAGGACTTAATTCGACATGCCGAAGTAAAAATCAAAGAGGCTAATTTAAAGATTAAAGACACTGTTAATAGCTGTAAAGCTTGCCAACTCACTAATGTGGTGCCAAATATTAAAAACCTAGAAATCAGACTTCGAGGGAGAAAACCTGGAGCCTATTGGAAAACGGATTTCACTGAGGTAAAAACCTGACAGGTATGGATACAGTTATTTGCTAGTCTTTGTAGATACTTTTTCAGGATGGACTGAAGCCTTCCCTACTAAACATGAAACAGCTCAAATGGTGGCAAAGAAACTGTTGGAAGACATCCTCCCCAGGTGCGGCTTTCCACAGATGATAGGGTCAGATAATGGACCGGCTTTTGTGTTCAAGGTAAGTCAGAGTCTGGCCACAGTTCTGGGGATTGATTGGAAACTACATTGTGTTTATAGACCCCAGAGTTCGAGACAGGTAGAGAGAATGAATAGAACTCTGAAAGAGACCTTAAGTAAATTGACCTTAGAGACTGGCAGTGACTGGGTGACTCTCCTTCCATTCACACTCTATTGAGTGTGTAACTCCCCTTACCAGATGGGATTGACCCCCTTTGAGATCATGTTTGGAATACCCCCTCCCATTATCCCTAACCTCCTTGGCAGAAATGGTTCTGCAGAATAGGAGAGGCCTAGACCTGTTGTTCTTGCAGCAGGGAGGCCTCTGTGCTTCCCTTAAGGAAGAGTGTTGCTCTTATGTAGATTACTCTGGGGTCATCAAAGAATCCGTGGCCAAGGTTAGAAAAAGTCTGGCTCAAAGGGAGAATGAATACAGGGCTAAACAAGGATGGTTTGAATCCTGGTTCAATAGCTCCCCTTGGTTGACCACTTTGATTTCAACCTTACTCGGACCCCTCCTCATTCTGATTACGCTCTTGACTTTTGGACCTTGCATTTTAAATAAATTGGTAACTTTTATAAAAGAGTGGCTGGGAGCTATACAGCTAATGGTAATGCGAACCCACTATCAGTCCCCCCAGAGTCTGGGTGATGAAAGAACACGATGAGGGAGAACCCATGATTGGGCCCCCAAGGTACTAGTCAGAGGGGGGAATGAGAGACCTGAGTGACTCCATCTTGGATAAAACCTCCATGGGACTGACCCAGGCCTGAATCCTGTTCCAGGAGAAACCACACACACACACACACACAAAAAGTATACTTGGAATGGAGAGAGAACAACTCCCCTGCCAACGGTCAATTAACCAGGGACAGGAAAGTACTAAAAGTCCAGATATCTTTTCAGATTTCCTGAAGCCAGCATATCTTTTCAGATTTCCTGAAGCCAGCAGTTTATGGTTTGGCACTGAGCTGAAACCAATTAGATGCTTGTCAGGCTGGAGACCCCCTACTCCCCTACTTGCTGAACTTGCTGAAATAAACCTATAAAAACCTCTGTCTCCCAAAGCAAGGGGTCTCACATCTGAGATCCGCTGGGTTGGTGACAGAGTGGGCCCAAGCTTAAGCTTGTAACAATAAAAAACTCTTGTGTTTGCATTGGTCTGCTCCTTGGTGGTCTCTGGGGTCTCATGAACTGGGCACAACAATTTTGATTGTGGTTGTGGTGCTAGAGAGTGAACCCAGGGCTTTGTACATGCTATGCAGATACTCTACTACTGAGCTACATCCCCAGGCCTGATGGTTAGGTTTTCATGCCCTTGAGACAGGTGAGTCAGCATTTTTATGGCCAGCAGGAAATGGCAGAGGCTTCACATATAAACTTTTGCTGTCTCTCTTCTCTTGATGTAGTTTAGCAAGTGAGCAAGAAATGAGTTAGCGAACACCTTATGTTTTTCAAATAGCAAAATAATTTTTGCAATAAATGGACAAAAGCTTTATCTCAATCTCAAACATTAAACTGAAAGGAACTTTCCAGTCTAGCATGCTAATTAATATACTTTGAAGCCTTATCCTTTAACTGCTGTGGTGGCTTTTCTTTACTGTTATCAGTTAGTTTTGCTGTATGTGGATTCCTATTTCATCCAATAGGCTGATAATATTTTGGTGTTGATGCTCCAGCATCTTGTGAGCCTTCTGTACTGCAAGGTGCTCCTGGGTCATCTTGGGCTTGCACTTTCACACATTCAGCACTGGAACCAGCTAGTTCTCTGGGGAGTGGAACTGGCTTTAATTACTTACTCTTCGTTGTCTTGAGAGGCCATTTAAGATATTTAAAAGACTTTTTTATTAAGATATTTTAAATTGATCATTTATTTAAAAAACAAGCAAGCAAATATCTTAGGGGTCGGGGAAATTGCTCAGTCAGTTAAGTGCCTGCCATACAGGCATGAGGACTTGAGCCTGGATTCTGAACAGTCATGTGAAAACTCAGGCACAGCCCAGCCTGTGTCTATAACCTAGCACTGAGGGACGGACAGGTGGATCTCTAGGGCTTTCTGTTCAGCCAGTCTAGCCATATCAATGAACTCCATGTTCATTGAGAGGCCCTGTCTCATAAAACAAGGTGGAGATTAAGACACTTCATGTTGAGCTCTGGCCTCCATATATCTGCATACACACATACAAAAATGTACAATATTTCCCACGACCCAATGTATCTTTTTTCCCTTGGTCTTTTTTGAGATAGGGTGTCCCTAAAGACTCAGCTAGCCTGGAACGATGTAGGCCAGGATGGCCTTGAACTCAGAGATTGCCTGCCTCTGCCTCCTGAGTGCTGGGATTAAAGGCGTTCACCACCATGCCCGGCACCAGTATATCTTATGATCACTGTTCTAGATCTAAGTTTTTTCTGCTGCTGTTTTCGAGTGCTGGAGATAGAACTCAGAATCTCCAGCACGACAGGCAAGTGTACTACCATACAGCTCTATCCTCATTCCTGTAAGGGATGAATCTTATAATGTGCTTGGGAAGGGATACTATATTTACCTTCCAAAAACATGGAAAAAAAAAGTGTTTTCAGTATCAATGTAAATATTTTATTCTGCTTTCAGATAAGATATTGTCACATGCTATGTTTAAGATAACATACAATTAGGAGAACTGAAATAAAACATTCATGTATGAGATAGGATTCAGACAAGAAAAATCAGAGCAAGTTTTCAACTTCATTTATTCTATTGGAAACATAGAAACTTCTGGAAGGGACACTGGCCTTGAGAATTAAGTCCTTTTTTTTCCTGCAGGTACTCGTTTAGCTTTCTAGAAAGCATATCACATTCTTGTGTCTAAGAACTCAGTGGCCACCTAGGCTTTCTATCTTACCAAATCAGAAAGCATCACTTTGTATATAGGCCTCTAACAATCTAGGATGTGTTTTTGTAAAGGAATGCCTTCTGTTCTTTTTATTAATCAAGAAGTTACTGAATCAGGGTTGGAGAGATGGATCAGCCAGCAGGTAACAGTGCTTGCTGCCAAGGCTGACCACCTGAGTTCAATCTCTGCAACCCACAGGGTAGGAGAGAACCAACTCCCACAAGTTGTTCTCTGACCTCCACATAACTCCCTGTGACACACCCTCCAGTCTGTCCCCCAACAAAATTACTGAATTAGAAAATGAGTACATGGCATCTTTATATTACAAAGCAAATCAATGAAGACTTAAAAAAAGCAGCTAGTTCTTTGAAAATAACTATCCCAAATTCTGGTATCTGGAGCGACTGATTGCTGCGCTGTCGTTTCTTTAAATACGGCCCCTTCCAGCTTGTTTCCAGACTTCTTTGACTCCCTTAATGCTTTCTTTCTTCACACATTTCCAGTATTCTTGTATATTCTGTTGTTGTGATACCTGTTAATTGAAATAAACATTAGTGGCCCCTCGCGTTAAGGCTGAACTTGATTTCATGCCTACTGTAAGGCTCTGTTTACTGTCTTCCCATACTCCTCAAAGGCTGAGGATGGGTTATGTTGTCAGACATGTTTGCAATGAAAACCAAATTGATTAACTTCCCTCATATTAGGTGTGTTGTGTGAAACTGAGCTTCTTTTCTAAGATGTACTTCTGAAGAGCCATGTCATCATGGGCATGAGCCTTTCTCTCAGTCAAACTACCTACCTTCCTCAGAGAGCCTCTTGGGACCCAAGTTTTCCTGTTGCAGACTTCTTACTTGACAGTCCTTCTAGCAAATTCTAACCCAAGTTAGAGGCCAGTATGTAAGTATGAGTGAACAGTGATAGGTAACATTTACAATTTTTTTTTTTTTTTTTTTGACAGGGTCTCTCTATAGCCCCAGCTGGCCTGGAACTATATAGACCACGCTGGCCTTGATTTCACAGAGATTTGCCTGTCTCTGCCTCCCAGCTGCTGGGATGAAAGGTGTGAGTTAACAAGCCTAGCGGACAACATTTATGTCAGGTACTAAGTATTTTTTTTTTTTTTTTTGGTATTTTATACTTAATTCTCATAATTTAATCTATTTGTTCTCCCATTACAGAAATGAAGAATCTGAGGCTCAGGAAAATTAAGTGGCTTTGTAAGATTCAGCAGTTAAATGATAGAGCTAGGATTTGAACCTAGAGACATCTAATTATGGGGCTCAAAGTCAAACTGTAGGCTATGATTTCTGAATAGTGGCTTTTTAGTAGATTCAGATTCTTTTGGTGTGTGTTTGTGTGCACAAGCATGTGTGCGTATGCAGTGTCAGAGCCCAGGGCACAACCTTGGGTGTTATTCTTCAGGTGCTGCCCACCTTTTCTTGAGACAGGGCCTCACACTGGCTAGGTTGGGTTAGCTGGCCTAAGAGCCCCAGAGAGCTGCCTGTCTCCATCTCACAACCCTCAACACTGGGATTACAAGCACATGCTACCATGCCTAGCTTTTACATGGGTTCTGGAAATTGAACTAAGGTCCTTACTAATTGAGCCATCTCACCACCCCGGATTTAGATTATTTTTAAATATTTTATTTATTTACTTTAAAAATTTTTATGTGTTCGAGTGTATTGCCTGCATGTGTGTTAAGTGCACCCATGTTGTGCAGTGCCTACAGAGGTCAGAAGAAGGCATCCATTCCCCTGGAACTGGAGTCACAGAAGGTTGCTAGCCACCATGTTGGTGCTGGGAATCAAACCCAGGTCTTCTGTAAGAGCAGCCAGTGCTCTTAACTGCTGAGCCATCTCTCCAGTTACCCAGATTATTTTTAAAGCAAAGAAAATATTAAATGTCATTCTTTATAGAAGGTGTTTCAACTGTTGTTTATAATCTGTTTTGATAAATGATTGAAATTCCACTTAACTCATTACATTTGCCCCAAACTGTAGGTCGGATAACCATTCCCACTAACGTGTAAAGACATAGTTTCTATTTTTTTTTGGTCTTTTTTAGACAAGGTCTCCCGGTAGCCCCAGGTGGCCTGGAACTCACTCTGTAGACCAGGCTGGCCTCAACCTCACAGAGATCTGCCTACCTCTGCCTCTGGAGTGCTGGGATTAAAGGTGTGTGCCACCACACCCGGCAAGACATAGTTTCTAAGAATTCAAAATCTGTTACCCATAAGCCTCGATGCATCCTGTTTTTTAATACTCCAAGAAACTCCCCATGGCTAAGGCAGTCATCACCATCCAGATCAAAGATCTTGAAGACAGTGTCCAAAATATTGTTGGAGAGCTCTTGTCCTGTTGTTGCTTTCACAGCTCTCTTAAACTCCGCTAAAAACAAAGCACAAAACAGCCAGTCAACCAGGTGAATTAGGCTACATGGATTTAACCCACATTGCATTATCTGAGAAGTAAACAAAAAAATACCCATCACAAGTGTATTCAAGTCATAGATTTGGTTGAGGAACATCATGAGAGTAAATGTAAGTTATTTCAACTTAAGGCTTCAACCGTATACTTAAATCTCTTCTTTATTAGGGGAGTAAGAAAATAAAAGTAAATAAAGTAACTACTGAATACACATTGGTACTGTGAATCTAGGATAACCAAGGTGAACTAAAAAGCAGTATTTTACTGCTAATCATCTCCTTGATATCTACAGAAGAGTAAAACTATTTACAAATGATAAAAATGATGATTCATATATCTTACCCAGTCTAACAGGGCGATGAGCTAAGCTAAACATTTGCATGGCGATAGCGAAGTCTTCCAAATGCGTCGTAAAATGGCAAAATGACTTGAACTCATCCAAACTAATGCTCTAATAAAAATAAAATGTTTTAATTACAATTTTATATATGTTAAAAATCCTATGAATGTGAGCTTCTAACATAAAGCTTATGAACTCAGATCTCTCTAAGCAAGTCTATTAAAAAGCTGAAGACACAGAATATTAATAGAATAGGTTTTTAGAGCTTAGGAGGAACAATAAGAGAATATCCAGCAGGGCCACTGTGTGGGGTGTGGACTGGATGCTCTGTGTTCAGGGACTCTGGGAGTTGTACAGTGTGAACCTGGAGTTGTTCTGGGTTATCAACTGAATTGTGTCTTTCTTCCTCCCTTCTTTTTCTTCCTCCCCCTCCCCCATTATATTTATTTATTTATTTATTTGAGATGGTCTTACTATGTAGCCCTGGATATCCTGGAACTTGCTATGTATCCTTGGAACTCACAGAGATCCACCAGCCTCTGCACCCTGAATCCTGGGATCAAAGGTCTATGCCACCACTCCTGCTCCCCGCCCCCCTTTTGGTCTTTTTTGAGACAGGGTCTCTCTCTGTAGCCCCAGCTGGCCTGGAACTCGCTTTGTAGACCAAGCTGGACTTGAACTTTCAAAGAGATCCGCCTGCCTCTGCCTCCTAAGTGCTGGGACTAAAGGCGAGCACCACAACCGGCTCCTTCTTATTTTGCAGCTCTAACCCTCTTTGAGGCAGTCACAGAGGTAAAATGAGGTCATGGTGGTCCCTATTCCTGTAAGACTGATGCCAAAAGGGAAGAGACATCAGAGCTCATTCCCTCCCTTGTGCTTTCTCTCTGTGCATGCCCCCCTCCCCCACACTGGGTGCTGTGTAAACTGAGAAGAACCTCACCAAAAAAACAGTCAACAAACAGCTTTGCTGGCACTTTGTCTCTGACCCAATAGTTTTGTGTCTTCTATAAGCATCCATGAAATTGTGCAGGGTTGAAAACAGAGAAATATTTTAGGTACTTTATAGTTATTAACACATTGATTTTCAAGATCTCCTATACTAAATAGAGAAAAATATCAGACCCTTCAAAATTCTTGATACTTAAGAGTTTAAAGACTCCATTGCAAATTAAATAAAGTGATCTATAATATTTTGTTCACATTTTTCTTTGGTTTTTATTATACTTTGGGGTGAAGATGGAAGGAGGAAACAAAACTTTCACTTTTAGGCAGTTATTTTTCCTTAGAAGCTTCTGGGTCTTGAATGTGAAGATCAGTGTGTAATGAATTCATCCTACTCCGGGAGGACACACTGTTTCCAAGTTTTCCCATACTTCTTTGGTTCATTTCTCTCTTTAAATTATTAGGGGGCTGGAGAGATGGCTCAGCAGTTAAGAACACTGACTGTTCTTGCAGAAGACCTGGGTTTGAATCCCAGCACCCACATGGCAGCTAACAACTGTCCGTAACTCCAGGGGATCCAACAGCCTCTTCTGTCTTTTGTGGGCATTGCACAACATGGGCACACTTATCGACACACAGGCATTACATGCATACACATAAAAAAAAAAAAAAAGAGTTAAGCCGGGCGTGGTGGCACATGTCTTTAATCCCAGCACTCGGGAGGCAGAGGCAGGCGGATTTCTGTGAGTTCAAGGCCAGCCTGGTCTATATAGTGAGTTCCAGGACAGCTGGGGCTACAGGGAGACCCTGTCTCAAAAAGAAAAAAAAAAACAAAACAGTTAATTATTTTTTGATCTTAAAAATTGTTTTTTTCTGTATGTAAAGTGTTTTGCGTGTATACATGCAAGTGCACCTGTATATGCAATGCCTGTGGAGGCCAGAAGAGGGCACTGGATCCCCTGGAACTGGAGTTAAGTTTGGTTGTTAGGGGTCATGTAAGTGCCAGGAACTGAACCCAGGTCCTCTGCAAGAGCAGCCAATGCTCTTCACCACTCAGTCACCTCTCCAGCCTCAAGACTGAATTAAAAAAATTTATTATTTTTATTTCATGTGTATGAATGTTATGCCTGTATGTAGGTAAATGCACCCATGTCATGCAATGTCCTTGGAGGACAGAAGAGGCCGTCAGATACCCTGGAACTAGAGTTACGGATAGTTTTTAGCTGCCATGTGGGTGCTGGGATTCAAACCTGGGTCTTCTGAGAACAGCTAGTGTTCTTAACCTCTGAGCCATCTCTCCAGACCCAAGGCTTAATTTTTTTATTCATTTGGAATTTGTTTCACAGCAGTGTGTGCAGAAAAGATTTTATTTTCTCCAGCAACTGGCCAGTGAATTTTTCTAATGCCTCTTAATAATTCTTCCTTTATCCAATTAATTTGCGGTACTATTTTGCACATACTGAATATTTTTGTATTCAGTCCAACTGGTCTGTTATGTCCATTGTCAGAAACTGTTTTAGGTACTAAGTTTTGGTGATTACCTTTTGGTACCTAAACACTCTTCTGATTTAAACTTGTACAAGTTGCCTAGTTTCTACTCAGTTCAATATTTTGTTTCTTAATTTGCTGCAAAGCTGTTCTTTCACTCTATAAACAAAAGCCAATGCAGTGCATTATAAAATTAAGAGTACTGTCCTGCTCTGACAGTATACAACACACACTTTCCTGCACTCCCTGTCATTTCCAGTGGGAAGACCATGAAGTCTTTTGATCTTGATCTAGGGGTGGATATAATCAAGTTATGATATTACATAAAACTTATGATAACAATGCTAGACTGAAATACAGAATTCCTTTTTTTTAATTTTAAAGACATTTTTTATTTTTATTTATGAGTATGTATATGCATGTGCATGTACATGGGTGTCTGTAAAGTCCAGAACAGTGGTGCTTGGATCCCCCTGGGATAGCCCCTGGGGCTAGAGTTACGAGCAGTTCTGAACTGCCTAACATGGGTACTGGGGTTCAAATTCAGGTAATGCTCTTAACCACTGAGCCATATCTCTAGTCCTTGAAATATAGTTTTTTGTTTTGTTTTGTTTTTTTTGTGTTTTGGTCTTTTTGAGACAGGGTCTCTCTGCAGCCCCAGCTGTCCTGAAATTCACTATGTAGACCAGGCTGGCCTTGAACTCACAGAGATCTGCCTGCCTCTGCCTCCTGAGTGCTGGGACTAAAGATGTGCCACCATGCCTGACTAAATATAGAATTATTACAAATACTTTTTACTACAGATAATTTCACAAATTCTGAATACCACAGCTTAATGCCTCATCTAAGGTATTATAAAAAAACATATGTTGTATTTGTCTGCAACCATTAAGAGATTGAGAGATTTTTTTCCCATTGCAGAGTTAGAAATAGTTTCTTTTGTATTGGAATTGCTAAAATTCATCCACAACTAATGTAAGAAAACTATGCTGGAGCGAATGACCTTACTCTAGTCTGTTTAGGGGTGTCGTGTTCACTCAACAGGTTTCACCTATTTCTCATCTGCTTCTTCACTCATTAGTCATGAAGGGTGGGTCAGCATCATCTTGATCAGCCAACCATCTTCATAACAGGGTTTGATGAGGAGCCTTGGATCTTCTGCAGTGTTCTGTTAACTTCAGAAACTCCCCTGATAGGAAATAGAGTGTGCTGGCAGCTCCCACACTGCCCAGAGCACCAAACTCATCTTGATTTTCAATTCTGCTGCAACTTCAGGCAGACTACAGTGGAGAGCATCTCCCAAAGCTTCCTGTGCAAATCGGCTGATTCTTACTGTTCCAAACCATTCTCCGCTGTTCTCCATTCATGCTTCTCTGTGAATTTAGGCAGAGAGATAGCTGCTTCTCAGACCCTGGCTGCAGGGCTCAGCACACCAGAGCTGAGGGCCATTTGAAGTGCGATGCTTGCTGGGGTTCTGAGGTTTGCCCTGTAGGGCCTTTGCCACTGGGCCAGCAGGGGCATCAACCCCATAGCATTTTTACTGAGACCTGTAAGAATTCACTCACATCCAGTTCTTCTCTGCTTCCTGAACAGAGATACTTCTTGGTCTCCCTACACTAAATTTCATGATTAGTTTGGCCAGAATGTGATTCCCTCCCTTTCTTTCTCCTCCTAGCATCTGAGGATGATGCTTCTTTCACGTGAGACCACAGAATGGGGAGCCCTGGAGGGTTTGGATCTTTGGCCCCTACCAGCCCACAGAGGAAATGGAGCATGCTGAAGAAAGAAGCTATTGGGGGTAGGAATTTCAGGGTTAAGTTTGGTAACTAGGGTAAATCTTGGCTGTTCTGCCTACTATAATCATTACATTTATAGAGTAACAGAGAAGATCAGTTATATTTATAATGTTCAGCCTCCTATTCAATACCAGGGGACATCTCTATGAAATTAAAGAAACTAAAATTTCTTCACTTTAAAAATTAAATTTGTTATTATGTATTTCCATTGCAATTATAAATGGGATCTCCTAGTTTCAGGGCATGGTGGTACACATCTGTATTCCCAAGCACACAAGAGGCTGAGGTAAGAGAATCATAAATTCAAGGCCTGCCTGGGCTACATGGTCAGACTCTGTCTCCAAGGGCGGAAAAAGGATCTCCTATTATATTTTATCTTTTCCCTTATACTATTGTAATCCCAGCTGTGAGCCTGCAGTCCCAGAGGTTTGGAAGGCTGAGCTAAAGGGTCACTTGAGCTTAAGAGCTGGAGATCAGCCTTCAAAACATGGCAAATCATGGACCCAAAACAAAAAAAATGAAAATAAACAATTCACTTGAAATCTCACTGCCATTTAAAAATCATTATTGCTAGTCTGGTGATGATCACTTCATATCCCACAGATGTTATGCTTTCTAATTTGGAATGTGCAACAGGATAGTTACTTCTGATAGGCTGGTGCCACAACAGGAATTTTATTGAATTCAGGTGGGTTCTTTTGGGTTCTCAAGGCACACAACTGTATCATATGCAAACAGAGACAGCCATGGCCTCCTTTCTAATTTTTACTTTGTTTTGTTTTGTTTTGTTATAAGGTCTCATGTAGCCCCCAGCTAGTCTGGAACTTGCTATGTAGCTCAGGCTGGAGTTGATCTCAAAGAGATCTGCCTGCTTTTGCTTCTTGAGTGCAGGGATTAAAGGTGGTTGCCACAGGGCCTGGAAAACTTTTTTGATTCTTTGTTTTGAGACAGGGTCTTCCTGTAGCTGCAGCTAGCCTGGAATTCACCATGTAGACCAGGCTGGCCTTGAACTTGCAGAGATCCTTTTGCCTCTGCCTCTCAAGGCTGGGATTAATTAAAGGCATGTGCCACCACACCCGGTCCCCGGCAAAATTTTATACTCTTTAAAAAATAATCTTGTTATTTGCACTGGGCTAAGAGCTCCAGAACAGTAATCAATAATGGTGGTGGATTCTTGTCTTATTTCTGACCAGAGTAAGGCTGCAGTCTCACACTTACTTGTACTGATTCTAATGTCTTAGGCAGTTCATTGACAGGACCAGAACATGGAAAATGTTCATTGACTTGGCTTAGTACTTCAGTAATGGAAGTTATTTAGAAATTCTATACAATCCCTAACATATTTAAATTTTATTATATGTATAAGAAAAAGGCATACCAACCTCTCCTGCCGACAACTTCTCTCTCACATTTTTCCAATAAATCTCTTTATTTTCAGAGTTAGTGAAAAAAAGTAGCCACTCTGCAAAGTCTTCTTTTCTCATGAAATTCAGACCTTTAGAAAACTGAAGGAATTCCATTTCTTGAATCTCTGTTTGTAAATTTTCCATAAACCTAAATATTAAAATACAAAATTGACATAAAGAACTAGTAACATTCAACTTTAATATTGTAAGTGGGATTGCAAGAGTCCACTCTTCCCACTGGGTGGCTGGCCTCTGACAGGGTGGGTTGTGGGGGAGAGGAGGCAAAGAAGCTGGACAAGTCCAGTTCCTGTCCAATCTGGGACTCCCAGATTCAACTTGGTTGTACAGATATCTGGCAACCAAAAGTTTGATCAACTTAAAGATTTAAAAGTTACGTAAAACTGTGCATTGAGACCCGCAGGCCTCTCTCTGGGACCAACCCAGCTCCTCATTGCAGTCTCCAGGAGTCCTTGGGGCCACTTCCCGCCCCCATCTGCCTTTGCATCTCTGGGTGGCATGGCCACCAGCTGCCCTAGACCAGCATCTTTCCTGGGCCAGGCTCCCAGGCCAGTCCAACCCCCAAATTCCTGAGGCCAAAATCTTTCCTGGAGGGATCCAGACCTTATGAGAAAGGCTGAGAGCATCTGATCCTCATCTGACTTGGG
>NW_008360316.1:6454167-6455552 GCF_000622305.1 Nannospalax galili | reverse complement strand
AGAAAGAACACAAATAAGTGAGTTAACATTGCAACTCAACACACTTGAAAAGCAACAGCAAATAAAACCCAAACCCAGCAGACAAGAAGAAATAACAAAAATCAGGGCAGAAAATAATGAAATTGAAACAAAGAAAACAATACAAAGAATCAACAAATCCAAGAGATGCTTCTTTGAAAAGATAAATAAGATTGACAGACCACTAGCCCAGTTAACTAAATGAAAGAAAAAGCACCTCCAAATCAACAAAACCAGAGATGAAAGGGGAAACAACACAACAGACACCAGAAAGATATAGAACATTATAAGGGAATGCTTTAAAAATCTGTATGCTACTAAATTTGAAAACCTAAAAGAAATGGATATCTAAAGGCATGGGAACCACCAAAACTAAACCAAGAAGAGATTAACAGCTTAAACAGACCCATAACACAAAAAGAAATTGAGACAATAATATAAAACCTCCCGACTAAAAAAAGCCCAGGACCAGATGTATTTACAGCAGAATTCTACCAGACATTTAAAGAAGGTCTACATCTAATACTACTTAACTTATTCTTAATTTATTCAAAAAGATAGAAATGGAGGGAGAACTTCCAAATTCCTTCTATGAAGCCAGCATCACTCTAATACCAAAGCCAGGTAAAGACACAATCAAAAAAGAAAACTATAGACCCATATCCTTAATGAACATAGATGCAAAATTTCTCAACAGATACTTGCAAACCGCATACAGACACACATCAAAAAGATCATCCACCATGATCAAGTTGGCATTATCCCAGGGATGCACGGATGGTGCAAAATACATAAGTCAATAATCGTCATAAATCATATAGATGGGCTCAAAGACAAGAACCACATGGTCATCTCAATAGATGCAGAGAAGGCCTTTGACAAAATTCAACATGCATTTATGTTCAAAGTCCTAGAGGGGAACTGGACTGGAGGGAACACGCCTCAACATAATTAAAGCCATATACAACAAAGCCACAGCCAACATCATTCTAAATGGAGAAAAACTGGAAGTATTCCCATTGAAATCAGGAACCAGACAAGGCTGCCCACTATCCCCACTTCTCTTTAACACAGTACTTGAAACTCTTGCAAGAGCAATTAGACAAGAGAAGGAAATTAGAGGAGTAATAATTGGAAAAAAAGAGATCAAATTATCCCTTTTTGCAGATGATATGATATATCTAAGAGATGCCAAAAATTCCACCTGAAAACTCCTAGAAATTATTAACACATTCAGTAAAGTGGCAGGTTACAAAATTAACCTACAAAAGTCTATAGCCTTTCTATACACCAATAACAAGCAATCACAGAAAGAGCACATGGAAACACTCCCATTCACAACAGCTGCAAAAAAAGGAAAAAAAAAT
>NW_008360316.1:6452149-6453016 GCF_000622305.1 Nannospalax galili | reverse complement strand
CTGACAGAGGTTTAACATCCAGAATATATAACAAACTCAAAAAACAAAGAATCAAGAAAGGAAGTAACCCAATAAAAAGATGGGCTCAGGAGCTGAACAGAGAGTTCTCAAAAGAAGAAGTAAACATGGCTAAGTATCATCTTAAAAGATGTTCAACATCACTAATAATTAGGGAAATGTGAATTAAAACCACTTTAAGGTTTCATCTTATGTTGGGAGCTGCTAATCTATTATGTGCATTGAGCTGTGGCAGCCTTGTTTACTGAGTTTGTGTTATGCACATCAGTATCTAATCTGCCTAATCAGGAGGAATATGTTTACATGGAGAGCCTCACAACACCTGACCTTGAGGCAATAGTGGTAAACAGAAAGATCAAAGAAGCCTTTGATCTGAGGGCTCCTTGACCCTCAGATACAGGTAGGGAAAAAGAGCTGTTGAAACTAATTGAGTTCTTCTGTATAAAAAGGTGGAGCTGAAATAAACGGAGGCTTCAGTCACCACTGTTAGCCCTCCCAAGCATCTTTTCTGTCTCTTCTTTTTTCTTTCAATCCTCACTCCCCCTTTTAGGTACTGTCCGTCTTGGCCGGCTCGCACGGGCAATCACCCCCGTCAGACTGGCTAAGATCAAGAGAACAATTGATACCAAATGTTGTAGAGGATGTGGGGAAAGGGGAACACTCATCCACTGTTGGTGGGGTTGCAAACTGGTTCAGCCCCTATGGAAGGCCGTATGGAGAACTCTTAGAAAACTACAAATGAACCTACCATTTGACCCAGTTATACCACTCCTTGGCATATACCCAAAGAACTCGTCCTGTTGCAGAGACACTTGTACATCCATGTTTGTTGCTGCTCTTTTCACAATA
>NW_008360316.1:6448412-6451124 GCF_000622305.1 Nannospalax galili | reverse complement strand
TACTCTTGCTCTGGAGTGTCACTTAATATGTTAAAGCTGTAGTGAAATGCTTCTTCTAATCATGTAGTTATTAAAAATAAAAAAGATTAAAAATAATAATTCTCCAAAGCATTTTTTAGAGTCCTATGTATAGCTAAAGGCTACATAACAAGCAACAATGCCAGATAGGAGATACCTTCTTTTGAGTTGTTGGCCAAGGTGGCCAAAGGGACTCCCAGATAGTAACCTAGCGTAGAACTGGGAAAATGAACAGCAGACCCCAATCTTATCTAATGGAATATTAACTGATTGCTGCTAGATGAAGAACAGCTGACCTTCCTAAAACAAAGACTTCTAGATAGGCTGACTAGATTCACCAGAAGGGCAAGAGTGGGGAATGGCTGGGGGTGCCAACAACACAGCAGAGAGTAGCAGGGATATCAGAGTATAAGGGCTCTAGTGGGGGGAGGGAGGCTACGGGAGGAAAAACAACAACACCCCCCCCCCCCAAAAAAAACAGACAACAGAGTAGGTAGGTCTAAATTAGGAACATAACCCAAAGTATCTTCTCTAAAATGGAAACACTTGCATGCTTTAAGCTGAGTACATACTCTGTATTCGACTTATCACCCAGATAGGTCCACTCACAGAGTACTCAATAAATTCTTCTTATACTAATCTGAGGCTCCATTAATTCAATGTCTACCAGCCTGTTGGTAGTGTTATGACCACTTTCAAATCCATTTGTTGGGGCAAATTATAAAGCACCTCAAATATTTGCAAAAATGCTAAAAAGATTGTTATATGTATCATTATTTTATTAAAGAGAACTGTCTCCAAAAAACTCCCCCCAAAACCTCTGCATTGATATATTCATAGAAAATGCAATTCTAAGAAAGCAACTGTTCCCAATGTAGAAAAAATTAAAATTTAAGGATACTCCTTTTAGAACCTTAGCAATAATTAAGGGTTTGTAAATTTTTTTCAGACACCTAAACTGAAATCATCAACTTTACATCAAAAGCTAGCTCTACATAAAATTATCTGTAATTGTTGGGCATCAGCACATGTCCATATGACTCAACATTCCTTTTATAAAAACAACATGGTACTTTGATCAAACTGTAACCAACAGCTTCTTGGGTAAGGTACATGTTGAAAAGATGTAAGGTTAAACTTTTATTTTCTTTAAACAAGAATCAGAAAAGTTGCACTAGGTTTATTTATGACCTAAGTCATGTGAAAAGTATTATGATCACCTTAAATTTTAACACATTGCAGATCTCTTCATTCACTTTCCCACATGTTAAAAGATCTGTGTTCTTGGTCACATCACAATTTAAAATGGGATGGAATATAAACATGGGGTGAAAAAATTCCAGTCCAGTAGGAGGAAAACCAGCACTGTCAATCATTTGCTTTAGCTTCCATTTTCCCCATAAACCTTCAAAGTGCAAAGAGGAGTCAGGGTGTAGGCATCTGTTTCTGTGACAAAAGTCTGTTACTGACATTTTTTGAATGTATTAGATGCACAGATCTTTTTGACTTAATTTTTCTTTCTGAATCAAAGCAGAATTTTGTCTGAAACTTAAAGTATTTCAAGTTGAACTGATGGATCAAGAAATATTTCACTGCATATGTTGCCTTTTGTTTGACTGAGTTTTATTGTATTGTGTACTATGACAATATCAATTGATTTGTGTGTGTGTGTGTATGTGTGTGTGTGTACACATGATGTTTGAGACATATACTAGCACACAGTAGATACACCCTCAATGAATCATTACACTGCATTGAGCTGAATAAAGCAGAAGTCAAGTCTTCTACCTCCCAAATAACATTTTTTTTTTTCCCTGCTATGCTGTACTGCTTGCTAGTATCTGTTTTAAGACTTTGGTTAGTAGAGTGCTACCGGGAGGCACATTGTCTTGTATTGTCATTGGGAAGAAGGTAAGCAGGACTCCATTATTTTAATGTCTAGAACAATCATAAAATGTACATATTATTGTTTCAATTTTACAAATGAGTTCAGGGAAGTTAAATAAATGGCTTAAATTTATTTATTTATTTATTATTCATTTTGAGACAGGGTCTCCCTGTAGCCCCAGCTGACCTGGAACTCATTATGTAGACCAGGCTGGTCTTTAACTCACAGAGATCCACCTGCCTCTACCTCCTGAATGTTGGGATTAAAGGTGTGAACCACCATACCCAGCCTAAACTGCTTAAATTTAAGGTTAGCATAAAACTTGATTTGGACCATGGAGCTGCCTTAATATATTGCAATGGCTGTTTTCACACTACAGCAGTAGGGGTGTGTAGTTATGACATCGGTCACATTTACTGTGTGGACTAGGCAGAAAAGGCCTATGTAGAGCAGAGCTGAGTACTCACACCTCAGAACAGCTGCTTGCAGATTCAACTCAAGAGTAAATCTAGCCAAGTTCAGCCAATGCTGGCACCCAGCGGAACTGCACCCAGCTGTCTCAAACATATAATGAATGCCCTTGTTTTAAGTTAAAGTGGGTTGGTTTGTTTTGTATTAAGAACAAAGTGATACTAACGGCATGTCTTAGTTTCAAATATCAAATTACTGGAAAGAATTATTATATCCTATAAACCAGACATTACTTTTCATTATAGATTAGAATATTCTGAGACTAGTAACCTTAGTTAATGTTTCATAGGTTAAGTTCTCAGAGATCCAGAAATAGTATTTAGGTTTAGAGCCTG
>NW_008360316.1:6441098-6448290 GCF_000622305.1 Nannospalax galili | reverse complement strand
CAAAGAAACGCATCTGAAGGGTTGTGTTAATTTCGGGTTCTTTCATTTTTGGTTCCTATAAAAAAATTATACAATAAGAATTTGTGAGGACACAAATGGAAACTGTACATGCAAACTCGGGATAATATCCAGAAATGATTCTTGTAAGAAAAATAAGATGGCACAGATGGGAGTCCTGCCTTTTGCTTATGACTTTGCCTAGCAGGATTCTTTCCTTCCCTTCCCTTTTCTCCCCTTCCTCCTTCCCCACTTTACTCATTCCCTCCCTCACCTTTCTTCCATTAGACAGGGTCTCACTCTGTATCCCAGGCTGGCCTTTAACTTGTGGTAATTCTGCCTCAGCCTCTTCCTTCCAAGTGCTGGATTGCAGTCTTGAATGACCATGCCTGACTACCTAACATGATTGTATAAGCACATTTGCTCAAGTGGGAAACAAACAGGGAGAACCACCAATACTCAAGGCTGACTTCACCAAGAAAGAGAATCTTAGACTGGGTCAAGAAGGGAGCTTAGAACAGTGAATCAAAATGTAATACCTAGGTATTTTCTAATGAACAACGCTGACAGAATTAAAGCAGGAGTCTGAGCGTTTTCGGAATGGTAGAAAAACCTGGAAGACACTTATCTTTCCTAATAAAACAATGAGAGCTCAGGGGCTGAAGAGATGGCTCAGCAGTTAAGAACACTGGTTGTTCTTGCAGAAGACCTGGGTTCGAATCCCAGTACCCACATGGCAGCTAACAACTGTCCGTAACTCTAGTCCCAGGGGACCCGACAGCCTTTTCTGTCCTCTGTGGGCACTGCATAACACGGGTGCACTGACCTACATACAGGCAATACATGCATACACATAAAATAAAAATAAAAAAAATTAAAAAAAATGAGAGCTCAATTAAAGGTATATGAATGATACATGATTAACAAATTTTTCCTTCTTCAATTTTTAAATTAAACAAACAGCAAAAGGGCTACAAATTTAATATTTTGAGAAAGAGCAGGCAGAGAAACAATCACTAGATAAGGGAACACAGTGGTGCTCATTCCTACCCTACTTCTCAGAAGCAGAGAGCCTAAAGTACAGCACTGAGAGAAGCTTATTGATTCAATATTCAGTTCAGCGGGAAGTAGATTACTGGAGTGAGAAGACATCCCTGAGAAGAGGGGCATCCCTGTCCCTCAGAGATTTCCACACAGCTTGGTGGAACTTGAGCAGTTGAGGAAAAGCAATGGGTACACAGTCTCCCATGGTACTGTGTCAAATTGAGGGACTAAGGAGAAGCTGGTAGGGTGGGGCATGCCTTGAGGGCTGGAGTGGACTGTGGTCTAGGATATTTATAGAGTCACAGACAGAAAAGACTGTAGCCCCAGTAAGGGCTACATTGGTGTTTTCTACTTCTTGAAAGAGTGCCTTTGGGAGTCCTTCCTCCCTTTCCCTTCAGTCTACAGAATGGTGGGTCAAAATGTAATACCACAGACCAGGGGAAAGAAATCAATTCCAAATAAGGTAAAAAGGCATTGAGGAGAACCTTGTGTTCTACCAGAGCAAAGAGGAGGTCTGTACAGAGCATGAGCATAAGGAAAAGATAAGGCAAGAGAGCTTCACCAAGGGCACTGCAGCAAGAAACAGACAAGAACAAGTTAGGCACAAAACACCCAGTCTAGAAGAACATAGCCCAGGAAGAAATGTATCTTCCCCATGAGTCTTCTTTCCTTCTTTTAAAAAAATATATTTTGTGTTTTGCTTGCATGTAAGTGCACCTGTGTCATGCGATGCCTGCAGAGACCAGAAGACGTCGTTGGATCCCTAACTGGAGTTACAGACTGGTAGTTAGTTGTCATGTGGTGCTGGGAGCTGAACACTGGGTCCTCTGTAAGAGCAGTTAGTGCTTTTAACTGCTAGTCATCTCTCCAGCCCCTCTTTTCTTTCTTTTTAAGATCTTTGAGAAAATTGTATGTGCTGGATAGCTTTAGTTGTCAACTTGACATACCTGGGTAGAGGGAGCCTCGATTGATGAATTGCCTTCATTGGACTGGCCTGTGGCTATGTTTGTGGGGCATCTTCTTGATTATTGAGTGATGTGGGAGGGCCCAGCCCACTGTGGGTGGTGCCACCCCTGGGCAGGTGGGCCTGTGTTATATAAGAAAGCAGGGTGAGCAGGGGCCAGTGGAGCAAGTCAGTAAGCAGCGTTCCTCCATGGTCTGTGCTCCAGCTTCTACCTACCTTGGGCTCCCTCAGTGATGAACCGTGACCCAGGAGATGTAAACCGAATTAAACCCTTTCCTCCCCAAGTTGGTATTGGTCAGAGTGTTTTGTCACAGCAATGGAGAAACAAACTAGAACATTGTAGATTCACATCTACAACTTTAAATAATACAAGAGGACCCCCTGTACCCTTTGCTCCACTTCCTTCAACAGGGACATCTTGAAAACAATAGTATGATCCTACAACTTGTCAACAGATACTTCTTCCATCACAAAGCTCCTTCAAGTTGCTTTTATAATCACCCCAACTTTCACTTTCTTCTTAGCCTTTGGAAATCATTAATCAATTATCCATATCTATAATTTTGTTATTTCAAAAATGCTGTAAGTGGAGTCATTCAAAATGCTACACTGAGTACTGGCATTCTTTCTGTCTCAGCATATTTCTCTGGAGATCCATTCAGTCTGCTGCTGTATGAATAGTTTTTTTTTTAACTGCGAGGAATAGTAATACTTCATGATATGCATTACCACACTTTAACCACTCACCTGTGGAAGAACATTTGCAGTGTTTCAGTTTGGGATTCATGCACAGGTTTTTACATGAACACAGCCTCTCATTTCTCTGGGATAGAAGCCCAGGAACACAATGATTGTTTTCTAGAATGGAAGCACCATTTGGAAGAATGACCTAGTTTCTCTTCATCTTTGCAATCACTTGGTGTTGTCAGCATTTTAGAACTGTAGTTATTTGGATAGGACAGGATATTTCACAATAGTTTTAATTTGCTTTGCCCTAATAGCTAATAGACTAAGTGTCTTTTCATGTCTTTCTTGGCCATCTGTCCATTCATCTTCTTTGGAGAAATGTCTATTTATGACCTTTGCTCAGTTTTGTATTTTGGTGTTGAATAATGAGTTTTTAATATATTCTGATAGGAGAACCTAATCAGATATGTGACTTGCGAGTATCTTCCCCCATTCCTAATATATTTGGGAGCCACCCCAGGATGGATCTTGGGACTGTGGGAGAAGCTACCAAGCCCAGACTGCAAAGCTCAGTGTGGCCAGCAGAGGCCAGTGGTATGCAAAGAGAAGCTGCTCAAGGAGACAGCTGTGGAAGAATCTGGTGGACTGCATAGTTCAGTGCAGGCTGAGCACCAGAATCAACCGAGAGAAGACATTACACAGGCTCTAGAGACCCACATCCACCCAGCGGACTTCAACTTTAGAGGATCCAGAGAACTCTAATACTTCCAGCTATATATATATATATATTTTTGGGCCCTGTGTGTTCTCTTTTTGTGTTTAGTATACTTTTAATAGTATTTTGACTTTATCTTGCTTAAAAATATATTTTTTTTGTCTTTTCTTGAGACAGGGTCTCCTTGTAGCCCCAGCTGTCCTAGAACTCACTATGTAGACCAGGCTGGCCTCGAACTCACAAAGATCCACCTGCCTCTGCCTCCCAAGTGCTGGGATTAAAGGCATGCACCACTATGCCTGGCCATATTTTTTTATTTTTATTTTATGTATATGAATGTATTGCCTGCACGTATGTAAGTGCACCTGTGTCATGCAATGCCTGCAGAGGTCAGAAGTGGGCATTGGATCACCTGGAACTGGTTCTGGAAGGTTGTTAGCAGTCATGTGGGTGCTGGAATCGAACCTGGGTCCTCTGCAAGGGCATAATGTGCTCTTAACTGATGAAACATCTCTAGCCCTGACTTTATCTTACTTTTTAAAGAAAGCTTTTAATTTTTTTCATTTTCTCATTTTTATTCACTCCTGAATTCCAGGTCATGATATGGTGCCATAGAGACTTAGCATGAGTCTTCCCACCCCAATTAACCTAATCTAGAAATTCCTGTACATATTTGTTTCTAGATTCTATCAAGTTCAGTCTATTAACCATCATAACTTCACCCCTTGTTAACTTGACACCTAAACATATCACTTTAGTTCATGGTGTCCAACAAAGCCCCCAAAGTACCAATTTTCATCTCACAATGTAAAATTCAACTGTTCATCTCTGAAATTCCCCATAGTCCTAAAAAGTCACAACACTGTAAAAACTCCAAAGTCTCTTCTGGTCCCCAATGTATAATCTCAACTGAGTCATTATAATATTACAAACAAGTTACATACAAACAAACAATGGCACACAGTGAACATTCCAATTCCAAAGGGACGATGGGGGCATACCAAGGAAATCTTGAACCAGAACAAGACTGAGACCCAGCAGGGCAAACACACATCCTCTGGCTCCTTATGCTACATCCAGGCTGTGAAGGCTTTTACTTTATTTCCCTTCTCACATTTAGCTAATGTTGTTTTCAGTTTTTTTCATTAGTGGACAATTTTTTTTCCTCCCCTCTTGTGCTTTCCTCTTCTTCATAACACCCTTATCTACACTTCTCCCGGTGCTGTCCTCTGTCCCCTCTATCTCACTTATCTAAATTGTATTTATTTCTGTGTGTGTGTGTGTGTGTGTGCGCGTGCGCACGTGTGTGTATGTATGTGTGTGTGCAGTACATATGTGGAGGTCAGAGGACAACTTGCAGGAGTCAGTTCTCTCTACCATGTTGGTCCCAGGGACTGAACTCAGGTCATCAGGCTTTTTGGCAAACACTATTACCCACTCAGCCGTCTGACTGGCCCCCTTACCCTAATAATTTTTTTTAAAGTTTAAAAAAAATTTTATTTTATGTGTATGTACGTATTGCCTGCATGCAGGTAAGTGCACTCATGTCGTGCAATGCCCACAGAGGACAGAAGAGGCTGTTGGATCCCCTGGGACTGGAGTTATGGACAGTTGTTAGCTGCCATGTGGGTGCTGGGATTCAAAACCAGGTCTTCTGTAAGAACAACCAGTGTTCTTAACAGCTGAGCCATCTCTCCAGCTCCCTACCCTAATAATTTTTAATTTCATACATAGCACATCCTACATGACTTTTATCATTTTCTGTTCTGTACTTATTGGTGATGAGTTAGTGGGTTTTGATTGGTTTTGAGTGTATTTTTGTGTCTTTGGAGGGTTGATGTTGCTGTTAGAGCAGTTTTCTCCTTTCTGAGTTGGTACTAGAGATTGGACAGCTAAGAGTATAGACTGTTCACTAATAAGACTACCCCCCATTAACTGGAAGAGATTCAAACCAAAAGACACACAAATTGAAACAAAAGAAACACAAAAAAGCAAGGCAACATGGTTCTTCCAAGACCATAGCTCCTCACTTATGGAACTAAAACAACAAAATGCCAGATGAAGAATTAAAGAGTTTACTTGCAAAATTGATCAATAACTTCAAAAGGGATACAAACAAAACAATCAGATGAATTAAGTAAGAAAATAAATTCATGACCAGGAAAGTAACACGGATGGGAAACCAGCACTAAGAGTGAGAAAAATCAGAAAAGCAGATGGTAAATTCAGCAGGGAAACTGAGACTGAAGAACAACAGCAACAACAAAAACAAAACAAAACAAACAAACAAACAAACCCCCCCAAAAACAAAATCAAAAAACCCCCCAAAACCAAACAGAAATGTTGGAACTAAAATTCTGCCATAAACACAGTGGGAACCAACTACTTATATACTAACAAAAATACCAAGGACTGAGGACTAGGTTGATGAAATACTATATTCAGGCATTAATACAAAAAAGTAAAACAAAAAGTGAATATGAGCACAGCTTCCCGAGAACTCTGGGATAAGATCAAAAGACTAAATTTATGAATCTGCAGAGTAGGGCTAGAGAGATGCTGCGGATCCCATCAGTCCCCAGCACTCATGGCTGCTAACAACTTTCTGTAACTCCAGTTCCAGGGAATGTGATGCTATCTTTTGGCTTCCATAGGCACTGTATGCATATGTTGCATTTATATACATGTAGGCAAAGCACACATACATTAAAAACAAAACAAAACAGAATCCACAGAGAAAGAGAAGCTGAGATAAAAATTGAAGGCATAGGGGCTGGAGAGATGGCTCAGTGGGTAAGAGCACTGGCTGCTCTTGCAGAGGACCCATGTTCAGTTCTAGCACCCACATGGCAGCTAACAACTGCCTGTAGTTCCAGGGGATGCCCTCTTCTGTTTTGTGCAGTGCACTTACATACATGCAGGCAATACACTCATACACATAAAAAAAAAAGAACCCACAAAATAACTTGAAGGTACAAAGCTAGGCATGGTGGCACATGCCTTTAAACCCTGCACTTGGGAGGCACAGGCAGGCGAATCTCTGTGAGATGAAGGCCAGCCTGATCTGGTCTACATAGTGGGTTCTAGGCTAGCTGGGGCTATAGGGAGACACTGTCTCAAAGAAAAGAAAAGAAAAGAAAAGAAAAAATCTGAAGGCATAGTAAATCAATTAAATGAAATTATAGCAGAACATGTCTAGGGAAAGAAGAGGATACCCAAAAGTAAAAGGTATTTAGAACCTTAAACAAACATAGCCAGAGAAGAAACTCTCAAATACTCATTAGTCAAGATAAAACAAACAATAAACCAAAACTCCCAAACAACAAACACCCAATTCCGCCCCCCAAGCCAAACCAAACCAAACCAAACCAACCAAACAACAACAACAAAAACATCAAAACACAAAGAAACATTATTAAGAGATATTAGAGAAAATACCAACTCACAAAGGCAAACACATTAGAATTGCATGAGACTGCTCAACAGAGATCCCTAAAAGCCAGAGGAACATGGATGAGAGAGTGAAAGCTCTGAAACTAAACAACCAAGGCTGCTGTATCCAGCAAAACCATCTTATAAAATTGATGGTGAGATGATGACATTTCAATAACTATAAAGCAATTTACGATTACCAAGTCAGCACTTCTGATGATATTTAAGGGAATCCTGAACATAGAGGAAGACTATCTTCATTAAGAATGCACAGAAGCTATCCTCAGGCCTCTTGGGGTAAGTATATAGCGCAGCTCTCCGCACCGGGACTCCCTAAGCCTCATTCACCCTTC
>NW_008360316.1:6433661-6434513 GCF_000622305.1 Nannospalax galili | reverse complement strand
ACCAGTGATAGTCATGCATATAGAGATTAGAAATGCATGTGAAAACGTCTCAATGTCAATTGCTTTGGAATGAATTCTGTATGAAAAAAAAAAAAGTTGTGGTGTAAAGTATTCCTTGAGAAATATTTATAATTCTATGAGAATGTAAATAGTTTCACAGTAATTGTTTTCCAGTTAGAATATTCTAACTTAATTGCAGTGCGGTCTCTTTAATTTCTTGTTCATTAATTTTTAACTAACTTCATAAAAGAATAAGATAAAAAAAATATGATTTATTTTAGAAAAAGTTAAAAAAAAAAAAAGAATGCACAGAAAAGAATAAACTTCATGAGAGGAATAAATGAATAAAGGAGAACTAGGAAAGAATCCATCATGTCCCACAGTAAACCAGTCAGTGACATGAACAGGAGAAAAAGAAAAGAGCCAACAGTAATCTAACCAATCAGAAAAACAATGAACAAAATTATACAATGAACAATAATAACTCTAGGTGTAAATGGTGTTAACTCTCTAACTAAAAGATACAAACTAGTTAACTGGAATAAAAACTAAGATCCAAGCCAGGCATGGTGGTGTACACCTTTAATCACTACACTCGGGAGGCAGAGGCAGGTAGATCTTTGTAAGATCGAGGCCAGCCTGGTCGACATAGTGAGTTCTAGGCCAGCTGGAGCTACAGGGAGACCCTGTTTTGAAAAGGTTTAAAAAGCCGAGGGGGTGGTGGTGGTAAAGAGATGGCTCAGCAGTTAAGAGCACTATCTGTTCTTCCAGAGGACCAGGATTTGATTCCCAGCACCCACATGGCAGCTAATAACCATCCGTAACTCCAGTTCCAGGGAATCCAACACCCTC
>NW_008360316.1:6398259-6432054 GCF_000622305.1 Nannospalax galili | reverse complement strand
GAAAAGAATAAACTTCATGAGAGGAATAAATGAATAAAGGAGAACTAGGAAAGAATCCATCATGTCCCACAGTAAACCAGTCAGTGACATGAACAGGAGAAAAAGAAAAGAGCCAACAGTAATCTAACCAATCAGAAAAACAATGAACAAAATTATAGGAATTAACAAATCTCTCTCAATAATAACTCTAGGTGTAAATGGTGTTAACTCTCTAACTAAAAGATACAAACTAGTTAACTGGAATAAAAACTAAGATCCAAGCCAGGCATGGTGGTGTACACCTTTAATCACTACACTCGGGAGGCAGAGGCAGGTAGATCTTTGTAAGATCGAGGCCAGCCTGGTCGAGGCCATGGCGTTCCAGACCAGTTGGAGCTACAGAAGACCCTGTCTAAAAACCAACCAACCAACAACCAACCAAACAACAACAACAACAAATAGAGATCCAAATATCTGACATAAGAAATCCACTTCACTGGCAAAGACACACACCGAGAATGAAAGGATGGAAATCAATTTACCAAGAAAACGGAAGCAGAAAATAAGAGGGCACAGTCATTCTGACACCTGACAAAGGATACTCAAACCAAAATTAGAAGAGATAAAGAAGTTACTGCATATTAGTAAAGGGAACAATCCACCAGGAAGACAACAGGGTAGGCCTGCCGCACAGGCTTGTAATCCTGCTGCTTGAAAGGTTGAGGCAGAAGGATTACAAGTTCAGGGCCTGCCTGGGCTACAGAATGAGTTCAAAGTCAGTCTGGGTAACTTAACAGCAATGTTCTTGCCTAACATGTACAAGGCCTTGGGGCAATACCTCGTACAAAAAAAGAGGAAAGACAGATATAACCATTGTAAATATATAAAAACCAAATGCTGGTGTTCCCAATTTTATAAAACAAACACTAGTGGACATAAAAAGATAAATTGGTTCTGATATAATAATAGCACGTGACTTCAATACTCTACTTTCATTGACTGGTAAGTCATACAGACCAAAAATCAACAAAGAAACAAAAAACCTGCACCACAGATCAAATGGAGTCAACAGAGTATTCTATCCAACAGCTATGAAATATACATTCTTCTCGGCATGTGAAGAATACCATGGCACTTTTCTAGAATGATCACTTTCAGGCCATAAAGTCTTAACAAATCTAAAAGATCAAAAATGAGTTTTTTTGGCCCAGCACAGTGGTGCATGCCTTTAATCCCAGCACTCAGGAGGCAGAGGCAGGTGGATCTCTGTGAGTTTGAGGCCAGCCTGGTCTACATAGTGAGTTCCAGGCCAGCTGGGACTACAGGGAGACCCTGTCTCAAAAAGACAAAACGAACAAACAAACAAACACCCCCAAACCAAACCAACCAACAAACAAATAACAAGAAAACAATAAAAACCAAAGAGTTGTGTCTTTGAAAACAAACAAACAAAAAAGATCGAATAGCTGTAAGCCAAAGAAAGAGAAGACACAAATGAATAAAATTAGAGATGAAAAGGGATGCCATTACAGCGGATGCCACTGAATTTTTGAGGATCAAAAATTAACCTTTAAAAAACTAGAAAAATGAGAAGAAACAGACAAATTCTTGGACACATATGATCTCCCCAAATCTAACCAAGATAATATAAATACCAAGAGGGTACAAATAACAAACAGATCTATAATAAGTAACGAGACTGAAGTAGTAAAAGCTCAGGACTGGAGAGGGTCACCAGGCTTAAAGAGTTAGTGCTACTAGTCCTCACTGTTTAATAAAGTAGAGATGGAAGAACATACCCAAACTCATTCTACAAAGCCAGTATTACCCTGATTCAAAAACCAGATAAAGACAGCAATGACAAAACCATATACTAACTTTCCTGATGATACAGAATTTATGAAAACTGAATTCAAGAACATATTAAGATAAACACTATGATCAAGTTGGTTTTAGTCCATGGATGCAAAGGTGGTTTAATATGTGCAAATCAATAAATGTAATATAGCACATCAAAAAACTTAAGGACAGAAATCAAATGATCATCACAATGGATATAGAAGAAGTGTCTGACAAAGTTTAACACCTTTGTGATAAAAGTCTTTTTTTTTCTTTTGGTCTTTTTTGACAGGGTCTCCCTGTAGCCCCAGCTGGCCTGGAACTCACTATGTAGACCAGGCTGGCCTTGAACTCACAGAGATCCTCCTGCCTCTGCCTCCCAAGTGCTGGGACTACAGGCGTGTGCCACCATACCTGGTTGTGATAAAAGTCTTGAAGAAACTAGAATTGAAGGAGCATAAATGCTACACATGACAAACCTATAGCCAACATTATACTAAATGGGGGAAAACAGTATTTCTTCTAAAATCTGTTAAGAGTCAAAGGTGCCCACCCTCTCCACTCTCATTCAATATATCTGAGATTACAGGCATGCATCACCACACCTGGTGCATGTAAATAGCCTTCTTCTAATGCTCTTCACATGGCTGCCCATACAAGATCGAACCCTCCTTCTGCTCCTAACGCTATCTTGTTGGCTCTCCTGTAGACAGTGGCAGTTCAGTTAGGATTATTTATCTGACCCTGGTCATTTCCATGGACATATGTCTATCTATACCCTGCCTGTTTAAAACAGGGGCTGCCTAACCTAAAGAAATGAGATTGCAGAGAGCCCTCTTTTCAGCAAATGTGACCCCCTCCCAATTCCTTGTGATAAGGTCTATATTTTCCTAACCCCCACATTGACACCACTGTTTGTGAACCAGTGATTCTCTTTTCTGCTTAGGGTGGTTGTGAACCAGTGATTTTTATTTTTGGATTCAACCTTCCACAGTGCCAAGGTTCTACACATCTAATTAAGTTAGGGATATCTACCCCAAGATTATGGTATAATGAAAGGGCACTATCAACTAGATAGCCAAATGTTCCAAAATTTTTGCTCCAAAAACCATTATATTATATTATATTTAATATTTAAAAAATGATTTATTTTATGTGTATGAATGTTTTGCCTGCATGTATATAAATGCACTCATGTTATGCAATGCCTGTGGAGGACAGAAGAAGGCATCGGATCCCCTGGAACTGGAGTTTCAGACAGTTGTTAGCTGCCATGTGGGTGCTGGGAACAAAACCTGGGTCCTCTGAAGAACAGCCAGTGCTCTTAACAGTAGCCATCTCTCCAGGCCCCATATTATATTTAATAGCAGCTGACTCTTATGCTTGTCCTAATAATCTGAAATAACATTATACTTAATAAAATATCATCATTGTTAATTTTTGAGGTCTGTAGCTATCTATGCATTCTATATATAATGTTACATTTCTACATTTCCTTAAGAATTATAGTTTCTAATTTTGTTATTTTTCAAATACTAGACCAAATGTCAAAGCACAAATGATAGAATGGATAGTAACTTTTTTTAAAATTAGATTTAGATTTAAGTAGTGCTCTGAATATAAAACTAAATAAAACTGCAGTTTAATCTCATAATTATTTTAAAATCACTGTTTAAAAGTCATTGACATTGTTTCTAAGTCTATTTTAACTTTCTCTCATGTAGTCCAGAATGTGCTATGCAGCCGAGGATGACCTTGACCTCCTAAATTCTCGAACTGCACCACTACATCTGGCTTTGAAGTCACTATTTTCCTCCCTCAGAGCTAGGATTACAGGCGTGCATCACTGTTTTATCAATTTAAATATACTTTGTTTCTAAGCAGGCAGGTATTTCCAAGTTTTCATGTCTGTTTCAAGTACTTTTTCATTCATACATATCTGCTTGTTACTTTACGTGCTTTCTCTCAAAAGAACAAAAAAAAAGAGGATTATTAGTCCTAAATCTAACCAAATGATATATTCCTACAAAGGAAACTCTTAATTATTATCACCATCATTATTTTTCTCACGTGTATGTGGTGTGTGTGTGTGTGTGTGTGTGTGTGTGTGTGTGTATGTTAATATGTGGGGGTGCACATGTATTTGTTGGTGTATGTATAGAAAAGGTCCTGGGTTGATACTGGAAGTCTTCCTTGATCACTCTCCATCTTATTCACTGAGGCACAGACCCCGAGCTCACAAAATTGGCAGCCAGAGATCCCTCTCTGCATTTAGAGCACTTGAATTACAGGCAGGCCACTATACCCATCCAGCATCTACATGGGTTCTGAGTATCTGAACTCTGTTCTCATGCTTGGGTGAAAGTGCTTTAACCACTGAGCATTCTACAGCCTTTAATTGTTATTGTGTTTATTGTTATTAATAGTGTTTATGTTCCATAAAAGATATTAGTCAATATTTATCTAAGTCTGTCAATGACCTTAGCAACAGCCATGCTATTTGATCCAGCAATGAAATTTCAGAGAATTTACTCCTAAGATATTTCATATGCATAAAACGGTGTAATCTTAGGATTATGGCATTTCTGAACTATGAGAAGATAGGTACATGTTAAATGCTTTCCAAAAGGGGAAGCCTGCATAAACAGTACAGCTATATAAAAAAGCACTTGGGAACCATAAAAAGAATGAGTTATGGGGCTTGGGAGATGGCCAAGTGTATAAAGTACTTGCATACAAGTATAACAATTGAAGTTCAGATCCATAGAACCCACGTACATCCAGATGTAGTAGCACGTGCCTGTATTAAGTGTTCCTATGGTGAGGTGGGAGGTAGAGACATGAGACCTCCTAGATGCTTAGTGACAAAACAACAGGAGACACAGTCTCAAACAAGGTAGAAGGAGAGGACTGATGTCCTCCGACCCCAACGCTCATGCTGTAGGACACACAGGCCTTTCTCTAGCGAGGCTGAGGCAGGAGGATTGCTGCAAGATCGAGGCAAGCCTGGTCTACAGACTGAGACCTTGTCTGCAAGAAAAACAAAAGATGAAAAATGGAAGAAACAACCTCCCAATATATAAATGTACTTGTTAATTTATACACATACATACCTCTAGATGCATAGACAGACTACCTCTGGAAGAATAGATACGAAACAACACTCCTTGCTCAGGGGGACAGGGACAATTGTGAACATCTACATATACTTGTACACCTTTTTGTGTATAGCATACATATTTAAAATGCTAAGTGATTCATAAATCCCACTAATGAACTGGGAATATATATTTGAACAAACAGAAGAGAACAGTTGTTATCCAACATCACCTGTTTAAAATATTTAGTGTACATACCTGGTATTCTGGTTCATTAGTTTTCACTGTCTTGAAGTCATCTTGTTTACTTATGATCTTCTGCAGCTGAAAAGATTGTAACATGAGCTTACAAGGCTGTCTACTAGGGTTCAAAATAACCTAAAACAGACACTAACCTGTTATTATAAAATATTCACTAGCTATTTGTTACAAATTAAGTACTTTCTGCATTGTAAGTCCCATTATCCTTTCTTATTAGACTGCAAGAATCAAAGGAGAAAACAGACAACAAAAATACTAACATTACAATTTTCTCCCCAAAATAGCTCATCTAACAAATACAAGTTCTAAGGCAGCAGTCTATAGAATGGTTCATATTTTACCTTGTACCCTTTTCTTTTTTTTTTTTTGTCTTTTTGAGACAGGGTCTCCCTGCAGACCCAGCTGTCCTGGAACTCACTATGTAGACCAGGCTGGCCTCGAACTCAGAGAGATCTGCCTGCCTCTGCCTCCTGAGTGCTGGGATTAAAGGTGTGTGCCACCATGCCCAACTCACCTTGTACTCCCCATTCAAGAGAATTTTTATTTATAATTTTTTATATCATTAATATATTATAGTCACATTTTCAAATATGTAGGGAGCACAGAGCTATTCTTATTCTGTATATGTTTTTCCTTTTATTTGTAAATCATTAAAATAAAGACATTTTGTTAATTCTAAAACTGTCAATCGTTTCTCGAAACTGAGCATATTAGATAACCTACCTACCTTTTAGAGTCACTTGTACCAGTCTTCATATGGAAAGCAAATTAAACAACAACAACAACAACAACAACAACAACAACAACAGCAACAGGATTTAAAAAACGAGATGTGAGATGTATACAAGATCCCATACTGTAGGTTAAATCAATCAGGAAACAAATCTTCACTACTTTTTAAAAGTAATTTACAAACTGCTACAATTAAGTTCTCAGTTATCAGTTTCAAATTTAGTTCTTCATTTATGTTTGTTTTAGGCAAATAGTTTGTCTTCAATTCTCTAAATCCATCATTCAGTGTTTAATGCCCCCTCCTGACCTGGTTTAGGGAAAAAAGCTGAAAAGCTTTACAATAGTTTTACCTTTTATGTCTGATGTTAAAAACCCAATGGTATAGTGTCAGGTTAAATACTCAATTTTTAAATTTCTCTTTTTGCTCACCATCTTCACTACTTTTAAAAGTTTCATCATGTAAAAAATTAAGCCAAGTGAACAGCATTCTATAATAGTCAACCCATAAGTGCTCAGCCTCAGGCATGAGCAGTACATGTTTGGCTCATCTACATGTCTACCTGGTGTTTCCCATTCAATTATTATTTACAGCTCTTAGAAAAAAACTACACTGGGGCTGGAGAGATGGCTTAGTGGTTAGGAGCACTGACTGCTCTTGCAGAGGACCTGGGTTCGAGTCCCAGCACCCACATGGCGGCTACGAACCGTCCTTGACTCCAGTTTCAGGGGAATCCAAAGCCCTCTTCTGACCTCCGTGGCATTGCAAGACATGGGCACATTCACATACATGCAGGCAATACACTCATACACATAAAATAAAAAATAATATTAAAAAAGAAAAAAATTACATACATTAAAATGTACAAATCTTAGCCATCTAGGTTTGAGTTTTCCTCTCTGTAGTTAATCTGTTCTTCCTGTGTTCTCATGGAGGCACTTCTGATTCCATTTAAATTAGTTTCACCTAGTTTAGTTTTGTATTCAGCATGATGGCCTGACATTCATCCCTGTGACCTATTCCTGTTCATTGCTGGGCTGTGTTACACTGTGGGATTACACCACTATTTAACATACTCATTTACCTAATGATAGATGTTTCTGGTATCCACGCTTTGACTACTTTGAGGCATTTCTGTGGAACTTAAGTATATGGACACAGGTTTAATGTGCAGAGGGCTAACTGGACTGTATAGTTTTATAAGACTACCAAACCCTTTCCTAAGTGAACTGCAGTTCCTTCACACCCTTCCTGGCATTTGCTGTGATGGAGCTCATTCCACCATTCTCTCGGAGTGTGGCACAGATCACTATGGCTTTAACTGACATTTCCCTCAATGACATATGTGGAATATGTTTTCAAGAGCTTATCACTCATTGGTGTACTTTTTTTTTTTCTTGTAAAGTGTCTATTATAGTTACATTTTTAAAATCACTAAGCTGTTAAAGTTTTTTATATGTTATAGATACAATTCTATTGTTGAGGATGGATTTGGAAAAGATTCTATCCCAATTTGTATTTTATTTATTCGTAGTCTCACTATGTAGCCCAGGCTGGCCTTGAACTTGAGGTCTTCTTGCCTCAGCTTCCCTTGAATTAGTAGCATAGATATGCATCAACATGCATGGCTCTATTCATTTTCTTCATGGGGTCTTCCAGCACTTTTCACTGTGGTAAAGATCAAGTTATCACTCTTATCTTTTATGGATTCTACCTTCAGTGCCCCCAACAAACTATCTTGGGCTGGGGATACAGTTCAGTGGTAGAACATTATCTAGCATGTTGGAGGCCCCAGGGATTGCATCCCTCAAACAGCAAACAAAAACACAAAAAACAGACCAAACCAAAACACATTAAGATTCTGCCTTAAAAAATTATTTATGTATTTATTTATTAAAATATTTTATTTATTATTTTTATTTTATGTGTATGAGCGTATTGCCTGCATGTAATGAGTGTAAGTGCACCCATGTCATGTATGCCTGAGGAGGTCAGAAGAGGGAGTCAGATTCCCCTAGAACTGGAGTTAAGGATGGTTTGTAGCCACCATGTGGGTGCTGGGAATCAAACCCAGGTCCTCTGCAAGAGCAATCAGTGCTCTTAACCGCTGAGCCGTCTCTTTAGCCTCAATATTTATTTTTATTTTATGTGTATGAGTGTTATGCCTGATGTGTGTAAGTGCATCCATGTTGTTCAGTGCCCTCAGAGTACAGAAGAAGGCATCTGATCCCCAGGAACTTAAGTTATGGACAGTTAGCTGCCATGTGAGTGCTGGGATTCGAACCCCAGTCTTCTACAAGAACAGCTGGTGTGCTTAACTGCTACGCAATCTCTCCATCTTTTTTTTTTTTTTTTTTTTTTTTTCAAACCCAGAGATTTAACTATTTTTTTTGTGGCTAATTTTCTTTTCATACCGATCCAGTTGTTCTAGTGCCATTTATTAAAACAAAAAATTTCAGCCAGGTGTAATGGTGCATGCCTTTAATCCCAGCACTTGAGGGGCAGAGGCAGGTGGATCTCTGTGAGTTTGAAGCCAGCCTAGTCTACATAGCTACATAGCAAGTTCCAGGACAGTTGGGGCTACAGGGAGACTCTGTCTCAAAAAGACCCCTCCCCCGCAAAAAAAGTTGGTGTCTTTACTGAAAAGTGAGCACAAAGAGTAGACTGTCACCTTTCAGGGTCCCACCCATAACTGCAGCACTTGGGGGTGGAGGCAGGAGGGTCAGGAGTTCAAGGTCAGTCTGGGTTACCTGTCTCAAACAACCAAAAGCCAGCAAACAAAAATAAGGCTACCTGGTGCCTCTTTCACTTTGCTACTGTGTCAACATGATGACTGCACTGCCTGACTTCTCACCCCTGGAGCTCATTCATGTTTCTTGGTTACATCCCACATTTTATACAGGGATTGATTTGCTCTTTCTGGTTAAGTGTTTCTGAACTTTGGTTCATGAGAACAGGACTAGAATTTGCTTTTCTTATTAGGTCTGGCCCAGGTTTTAGTTTCTAGGGATATGCTGGACTTATATCATGAAAAGAAGTAGGCCTTTGTCGTGTGACTATAATTTTACAGGAAAGCTCAAAACTTGTTATGAAACATTTAACACAATTAAATTTAATCTTCACATAGTCTTATTATCAAAAAGTTAGGAACCAGAACTGGGCATGGTGCAGCACTCCTTTAATCCCAGCACTCCAGAGGTCGGGGTAGGCAGATCTCTGTGAGATCAAGAACAGCCTGTCTACATAGCGAGTTTCAGGCCAGCTGGGGCTACAGGGAGAATCTGTCTCAACCCCTCCCCAAAGTTACAAAACAAAAGAAAAAAAACCCCAAATATGGTTAGTTCACTGAAGTAAGAATGTTTTAGGAGGCTTATTTCAACATGGTGTGAAACTACAATAGCAAAGACCTGTCTTGATGGATTTGGTGCTAGATAAATCTTGTCATGTCAGTCTTTACCTAAGACATTTCAGTGTGGACTCAAGAAGAAGGTTCCAGCATCTTCTGAGGCACTCTGAAAAATGTAGTGCTGTGTATGCTGTACTGACATCTCCATCTGAGAACCCGAATCTGAACATTTCACCTGGACACTCAGGACGGAGGGTCCCTCCTCATCTAAGGCACTTTCTAAAATGGTGGCACAGGACACTGGCTCATGCCTGCTGTGTGAGGACATCTCTGCTGCAGTGCTGGGAAGACAGCACTTGTTGCAACTGAACTTATATTCTACTGGGCTGAAGATAATAAACAAGCACAGCAGCTCCAGGTGCGGAGTGCTATGATGTAACTACGGACACAGGGTAACAGCAAACAGCAGCCTGCTGGGAGGTTTCTTCAGGTAGTTCTCCTTGAGATGAGTAAAAGCTGAAGGAGTGGGGGAAGGACATTGGTGCAGAGGGAAGAGCAAAGTTTGAGGCAAGTGTGGGTGCCATGCCACAGAAACAGAAAGGCCAACTTACATTACGTACTTTGTGGAAGATATATGACGTACCTATTTGCCAAGTTTGAATTCTAAATAATCAAGAAAGCATCACCAAATTGACTATTTAAATTTGTGTTGATCAATATTTTCAATTTTAGGCTGAAAGTGAAGTATCTAGAATCAATTTCACTTATTTTTGCTTCCAGAACCACGGTAGCTTAAATTGTGGAATGAGAATATTATTACAAAATCCAGGAGAATAAATTCTTCTGAAAGGCTTTTCTATTTATTTGGCAATAACTCTAACAGGTATATTTAGCATGATAAAAATATAACACTGCTATATCAAAAGCAGTCCCTTCCACTAGTATGAAAGCAATGTGAAATGAAAGACCACCTAAGGAGCAGTTTCTCCCAGTAAATAGTCTGGTCATTAATCTATTGTTTAGAGAACTTGCTTTAAAACCCTGGCACTTATCCCACAAGCAGATGTGCCATCTATCAAGGTAAAGATTAAATGGATTAACTATTACTGGCTTTGATCACTGTCTGTATTGTTTATCATACTTGACAGAGAACAACCCGTGTAGATGGCTGCTATTTTACCAGTTCTTGGGATAAAGAAGTAAGCAACGAACTTACAAAGACAGCACTTAGATCTAGATGTTAATAAAACATAAATGTCCCACAAGATAACAAAACTGAGGCATTTTGTATTTTGGACATCGTCACAAGTCTTTATAGGAATTTACTTTACCACTACCTTTACATTTGTTATTCAAGGTCATTTGCTAGACTTATGTTTAGGATAGTAAAGTAATTCTCATCACTTTCAGGTTCTTGTGGTAGGGAAAGTAATAAATAAAACTTATTTGGAAAATATTCAGACAAGCTAACCCTCCCCCACTTTAAAATATGCTTTTCTGATCTGAAAAGAACTGTTCTTTCAAGAATCTTATTTTATGTTGTTGTTGTTATTATTTTTTATTTATTATTTTTGTTTTATGTGTATGCGTGTATTGTCTGCATGGAGAGAAGAGGCTGTCGGATCCCCTGGAACTGGAGTAACGGACAGTTGTTAGCTATCATGTGGGTGCTGGGATTCAAACCTGGGTCTTCTGCAAGAACAGCCCCTGTTGTTGTTGTTATTATTATTATTTTGAGACATAGTCTCACTGGATAGCCCTGGTTGAGCTGGAACCAGCTACCATAGACCAGGCTGGCCTTGAATTCACAGAGATCTAGCTGCCTCTGCCTTCCTCGTGCTGAGATTAAAGATGTATGTCACTAGGCCCAGCTCTTTCAAGAACATTTAAAATATAAGATATTATATACTTAGGTTTATTAATATAAAAACTATGGAAGCCAAATAATTAAAACAATTAATATAAATTTAGTTTTATTTCCTTAAATGCTTTCTTCAAAAATTGACATATGTATCACGTTCCTTTGTAGCATCAGGCTACATTTCTATAACCAGCACAAAGAGCCTTTACAGGCTTACAAGGTTGACTTTACATCCTTAAGCTTTAAAAAAAAAAAATCAGTGATATATCCTAACATATTATTTTGTGTATGTGTGCATGCATGTGGAGGCAAGACACCAATCTTGGGTGTCCACGCGTCATCCATCTTGTGTTTTGAGAGAGGGCCTAGACTTGCTGATTAAGCTAGGCTAGACTGGCTGGTCAATGAGCACCAGGGATGTACCTTCCCAGTGCAGGGATTACAAGTGTGCACCACTACACTACTTGTTTTTAAACATGGGTTCTAGGGATTGAAGTCAGGTTCTCATGCTTACAAGGCTAACACTTTACCAACCAAAGTACTGTCCCATCTTTCCAGCCCCTTTTCTTGTTTTCTTTTTCTTTTCTTTTTGGTCTTTTTGAGACAGGGTCTCCCTGTAGCCCCAGCTGGCCTGGAACTCCCTAGGTAGATCATACTGGCCTCAAACTCACAGAGATCTGCCTGCCTCTGCCTCCTAAGTGCTGGGATTAACGGCATGTGCTACCATGACCGGCTCTTGCTTTCTTAATTCATGGGCTAATGATCCAAGAATGTTCCAAACATTTAAGGAGAAGTCAACAGTATTCAGAAATTGTTCCATAAATTCAGCATATAAAACTGTTAAGTGAAAAGATATATTTGAATGAAAACCTTTCTATTCAACAGTATCAGGGAGCAGAAGCTGGAGATATGGTAAAGAGACTGTCATGTAAAAGGCACAGACAATAATGTAACTGTGTGAAGATGGGAGCAATGTAACATGCTCTCTCCCCATTACCCCTTCAGCCTCATCTGCAGCACTTCACCTGCAGGTTTTGTGATTCTGCCTCATGTCACCACCAAACTGTACTGAAGTGCAACAAAACTTAGAACTCTGTAAGCATGACAGTGACACCAACAGGCACTCAACAATTGTTAAGTCTGTGTACCTTACTTAAAATCACCTCCATCTCTACTACTTAGAGACACATACCTGGTAACTACCAGGAATAAAACCACAAAGTTTATCTAGCGCTGAGAGAATTATAGCAGGTGCAAATACTAACAGTTCAATTAACCTGAAAGCGTCAACTCTATGCATCACGGCCTTTGCATATGAACTACCCTCAACATGAATAATAAGTCATAAATCCACCTGCTTCTTTATTTATTTAGTCTTTTTTTTTTTTATATGTGAGTGTTTTACTTACGTGTATGTAAGTGCACTGGTGTCATGCAGTCGTTGAAGATGTCAGGAGAGGGTGTTGGATCCTCTAGAACTGGAGTTATGGATGGTTGTTAGTCACCACATGGGTGCTGGAAACCAAACCCTGGTTCTCTGAAAGAGCAGCCAGTGCTCTTAGCCACTGAGCCATCTCTCCAGCCCCAGCCCACCTGTGTCTTGTCTGAAGCAGCTGAGGTAGTTAGACAGTAAGGGCACTTTGGAGACTAAGGTACTGATATTGCAGGTTCTAGTTGTGCAAACATATTTTCTTCCTTAGGATTAAGTTCATTTTCTTCTTTAGTCATCAAATATCTCAAAAGAGGGACTGGTCAGATGGATCAGAGCATCAAAGGCATCTACTGCCAAGCCTGCCTACCTGAGTTCGATCCCTGGGACCCACATGTGCCCCATGGTATGTATGTGCTCTTACCCCCAAGGTAAATATATAAATATAATGAAAAAAAGTTAAAAAATCTCAAAAAATCTCCTAAAGTTATTGATACCAACTTTTATTTCCAGTTCCTCCTTCTTCGGTTCCTACCACCCTTTTGAAATGCTTCCATAACACTAGTAGATAAATGTTAGTGACCTACAGCATTTTAGGTGTCTCTACTTAGTCCCTATCCTGTTTGACCACTTTAAAATGCTTGGCATTCCATAGTCCCTCCTTCTTTGTTACTCTCTTCTTTCCAAGATTCAGGTACCCTCTCCCGGTGTTTTCTAGATGCCCCAGTATTGTGCTTGCTGCTCTTGGCACCTCATCTTCACCTTGACCTCTTAACCGCTCTCGGGGACTGGCATCCTACCTCTCGTCACTGCATTCTCTCCACTTGAGATCAGACACGCTCATGACTCAGTCACCACCTCAACAGGGATGGTGTCTAATCCTGGCTGTGTTCATGATGGATCTCCAGACAGCTGCTATGTGTCTGTCTCTAGATGGATGTCCTGCCAGTTTATCTCCCTCAACATTTCCAAGCTTGGAGTCAAGATCTTTCTCAACACAGTCCTCCTCTACTTAAAATAAAGCAGGGTGACACTGAGGAAAGAGCAGGGCTCTGAAAATGGAAGGCTTGCATTTAGATCATGGTTGCAAAATTGATTGCACACTAATTTCTTAATCTTAGGGTTTTTTCAGATTGTTTTGCCAGGTGAGGACTCAAACTTTGCACATAAACTAGGCAAACTCTCTGCTATGGAGCTACATCCCCGGCCCTAATTTTCTAATCTTTAAAGTTGAGGATACTACAGCTTATTTTCTACTGGCCTCAAATGTGACATGTCAGACATGACCGACCCTCAGTAAGAACCAGCCCGCTCCCTTTCATCCAGAAGCGCTACCTACTTATCATTCTTAGTCAGGAGCTTGGGAAAAGCAGGGACCACTAATTCCTCCTTTCCCTTCATCCCTCTAATTCTATTGGATCAAGGGTTACAGAGGGTGTCCCTAAATCTTTTTTTCTTTCTCTTTATTAGTTGCATACTAACTGCGCCAAGTACAGGGCTTCACTGCACACATACATGGGGCACTTGATCATATCTGCTCACAAGCCTCTCCTCTTACTTCCTCATCCCTAACAGTTCTCTTGATTTCATAGTTATTGACTTTTCTACTTTTTATTCACAAATGTAAATCAACTATTGCAATAGTCTATGGAGCTTCAAGACTCAGTGACTCCTCATTGAATTCATCTTTTACATGGCAGCCAGAGATCGAGCCTGAAAGACTGAAGTGCCAACAACTCTCTGCTGGTTCCACCTGACAGCATAGTTCATATTAGAGACCTATATTGGGTAGGAACAGAGACTCACACTTCAGCTGTACTGCAAAACAGCAATGCCTTTACAAGTGCTCCAAACATTAACTTCTCCAAGGGGTCATAAATAATGGCTGCTTAGCTACTGTTCATACTAAACAGTGATTTCGGCTTCAAGCTGAGTCTTCTTGCTCTAGCCTCAAAGTGCTAGGGTTACAGCATGGGCCACCATGCCTCACTTCCTCCTAGCTTTCTGAGTATTTTTTAACCTGGGAATCTGGGTAAAAGTCATGATTACCTGAAATTTTTGATTCTTTCAATTTTGTCTGTTCACATCCATTTTCAACTTCTTCACAGAATTCTTGCTTGCTTTTCTAATAATGGTAATTTTCTAACATTTGTAAACAGTGGTTTTTTTAAAAAAAAGATTTTATTTATTTTTAATTATGAATGTCTGTCTGCATGTATTTAAGTGTACTATATGCCTGCCTGGCACTTGTGGAGACCAAGAGCCCCTGGAACTGGAGTTTTAGATGGTTGTTAGCTGCCATGTGGGTGATGGGAACAGCACCCAGGTCCTCTGCCAAGAGCAGTCAGTGCTCTTAAACACTGAACCATCTCTCTATCCCCAACAGTGGCTTTCTAATGAAATGAAAGTTTTTTAAACTCTTATTTCTTACATTTTTGGATTATAAAAAACAAACAGCTAAATAGTAGATTTTTTTGTATTGTTTTGTATTAAGCTTAACTTTTACCACCTTAAGAAAATGATTTCTGTTAGATCACTTCCCTCTTCTGACCAGTACAGGGAGCCTCATCTATCCAAGGGCATAATTTCACATGACTTCAATCCTCTGGAACGCTCCAGCTTTCTTATTTCATTTGCATAACCCAGAGTAAGACAACTTTTCTTCAGTGTTTGAAATGACTGTCACAATGGGCATGCAGTAAAACCTATGTAAAATGTTTTCAATCTATGGTCTTGTAGACACTACTAAAGCAATGCTGACCAACAGAAACAAATGGTGTGACTTGAAGGACTGAAAAAGCAAGAGGAGTAGAGCCCATGTGTAAGGCTCAGGGCTTGAATCACAGTGCTGACAAGAAAAAAAAAGACATAAATTTACAAGTCTTGGCTTTGGCAGGAGTCTCTACAGCAGGAGCATAGCATTAGAAACCCTGCAGCGCTAAGGCCTGTGCTGGGATGCTGCCACGTCAGGGGGCAGGGTGGGGGGAACATATGCACATCTATGTTCAGTCTCTTCCTGTCTACCTATTGCTGGAAAATGAAACTGAAGAGAACTACTTCTATAAAGAATTGAATGCTTCTGAGTCGTGTGACAAATTTGCTAATAAATTTGCTTCTAGTTACTTAAGGTAAGATTGTAAAGGCTGGAAAAAAATTCATAGACGTCTAGGATTCTGTATTCAGACTGCCTTGCAAGTGTTTTTACATATCTGCTGCATTTTATCAATTTTTTTTGAGTCAGGGTCTTATATACAGCCCAGGCTGGTAGGGTCGCTGTAACTCTTCTGTCTTAATCTCCTGGGTGCTTTTTTATGCAGTTTAAAGAAAATGACTGGGAACTGCAGAGAATACATTATAGATAGACTTAGGCAAGAAAATTAACAAGGAATTTAAATCAGCCTCTCCAACTTGAAGAAAGGCTGTTCTAGATCAGACATTTAAGTATGTGTTTCATATATAGGTCTCTCATATGTGGTGTGTGTACCTGTGTGTAGGGGCTAATGTTGTGTCCTCCCCTGTCACTCTCAGTCTTACTCCCCTGAGACAGTGTCCCTCGCTGAATCTGAAGTTCATTGTTTTGCTTAGACTGGCTGGCCAGCAAGCTCCTGGGATCTACAGTGTGGGGGTTACATACATGTACAGCTATACCTGACTTGGGGAATCTAAACTCAGGTCCTCATGCTTGTGCAGCAAGCACTCTTACCCACTGAGCGATCTCCCTAGCCTAGTGTCTTAATCTTTTAAAAATGATCCCTCTCTTGAACGCCTTTAATCCCCGTACTTGGGAGGCAGAGGCAGGCAGATCTCTGTGACTTCAAGGCCAGCCTTGTCTACATAGTGAGTTCCGGGCCAGCTGGGGCTAGAGGGAGACTTTGTCTCAATAAGACCAAAAAAAAAAAAAGGTCCCTCTTCTCTCCTTTAACAAGCTTTTAACATGAGCAGTTACCATTCCTGGTCACATCTGGTACAGTGGTCTCTGCTGCACTTTAGCCCTGAGACTCCATCTGCCACCCTACTGCCAGCTTGCTTTCACATCACTGGTCCCGGGTTCCCCACCTGCTTAGATGCACACACCCCTTCTAGGTTATTCTTAATGACATTAAGCACGCTAGACCTAATTTTCGAAAGGTCCCACTGTTTTATAGCTCATTCTCTATTGCGAACAATTCTGCTCTTAGTTCAAAGGCTTTGAGATAGTCATACACACACACACACACACACACACACACACACACACAATAAATGCATGTATAAAACAAAACATTTTAGGAACTATGACATAAAACTTTGTTACAAGTATTTACTAGGTATAATTTATATAAAATACACCTATGTAAAGTGTACAATCTCATGAATTCTGACATTTTCACACATCCATGCACCATCAGTAACTAAGATCTTAAGTATTCCCAGTATTTCAATTTCTCCTTTCTCTCCCTCTCTCCCTCTCTCTCCCTCTCTCTCTCTCCCTCCCTCCCTCCCTCCTTCCTTCCTTTGTTTGTGGACAATCAATTCCATACTGTTTCCTGGGCCCCAGACAACCAAAGATCTGCTTTCTTCTAGTACAGATACGAAGAACTGCATATACATGGAATCAAAGAGTTGTACTTTCTCTTTCACTTGACTCATACATGCTGCTGTCTATTGGCACTTTGTTCCTTTTTATTGCCAAACAGTATTCTATTGCATAGTTATCATTTGTTTATCTCATCCTTTATTGACACACATTTTGGTTGTTTCCAGTTTTGGGTTACTATGAATAAAGTTGGCATGCATACTCATATACAGATCCTGAGTTTCCTATCTCTATGTTTTCTGTATTTTTGGGGGTTTTGAGATAAGGTCTCATTCCATAGTCTGGATTGGCCTAGAACTCATGGCAATCATCCTAACTCAATTTCCCAAATACTAGGCTTATAGTCCTGAGCCACACCTACCTATATGTTTTCTTTTCTCTGACTAAATATCTAGGAGTAAAATTCCTAAGTCATATGTGAAGCATATATTTAACTTTCATGGCAGCTGTCAATTCTGTTTTCTCATTTTATTCTCACCAGCAACGTCAGTGAGCACCATCTCAAAGGCTTCTTAAAAAACTGTCACAAATTAGTGGTTTATGTACACACTTGAGTTATCATTCATATGTCCTCGCTAGTCATCAGTGATAGCTATGCTAGGCTCAGCTCTGTGTGTATCTACCCACATGTTTTTTCTGCACACAGTACTGCAATAGATGGAAATCATTAACTCCAATGGGCACACACCAACTGCACTGAGGCATTTCTTTGATACTATCACCAACTTTTGAAACAGAATTTACTGTTTGGAGGTTTATAATTGTCCAGAAAAAAATTATTAATTACTTTAACTATATATATCTATAATTGACGAAAATCATTTAACCCCAATGGGCATACACCAACAGACGGAGGCATTTCTTTGATATTATTGCTAATTATTGAACTGTCCAGAAAAAAATCCATTATTAGTTACTTTAACTATATCTGCAGCTTTTCAAATACTAGCTTTATCCAATTCCTAGAAAATTTACCATAATTTGTAATTTTTCCCTTATTCTTCATGAAGGGTCACATTACTACTATTCTTATTCATTTTTTGGTATAAGAATCATTTTAAATGCATCTCTAAAATTTATTCTTTAAAGCACCTATAGTCTACAAAGCCCTTTTTACTGTATTATTTACTGAAGTCATAGACATGTAAACGCTCAAGCTCACTTCTCCTTTCAGAACCGTATGCTCTTATTAGTTGTTAATTTCCTCAAGACTGTATTTCAGAAAATAAAATATTTTTGAACATACAAATGTTTCTTGATATTTCATATGTAAACAGTGAATATAATTTTGATTTCTATGGAAATGTAAAATTATTGCATAAGCATCTGGTGTTAATTTAAGATAAACCTAAAACAACAAGCATGCACTTACCTTAAAAAACTCCTTTCTCTCAATCATCTCATTACCATCAGCATCCAGCATTTTAAAAGCAACATGAAACCCAGTGTGGGGCTCTGCAATGAAATGAAAAAAGTAATTACTTGTACGTTAGTGAAATGCTAAATATCTGCACTTAGGAATCCCTCAAATTTGCTGGGTGTGGTGGTGCATTCCTTTAGTCCCAGAACTCAGGAGGCAGAGGTACGTGGATCTTTGTGATTTTGAGGCCAGCCTGGTCTACATAGTGAGTTCCAGGCCAGCTGGGGCTACAGGAGAAGGAAATACCGATCTCTTCAAACAGTTTTTAGGGGTGGATATTTGATGTACAGGCTTTCACCTCTGCCTTGCAGCGTCTTCCCACAGCTGCTGCTCTTCTGCTCTCCCTTCACACCAGAATTCATGTGAGAACTCACCTCCTGACCCACTAGTGGCTTTCTTCTATTCTTACAGTACCCTCGTTATTTGCATAGAAATGATTGCATTTTAATTTCCGTTCTTAGCTTTTTTAACCTTTTGTCATTTTTTTAGACATACTATAATGTAAAACAGTGGGGTTCCATATACTCTTTGGCCAGCTTCCTCTAATGTTAACATCTTTATATACCCACCCACAGTACTCTTCTCAAGACTAAGCAAGCAATGGTCCAGAATTATGAACTACAAACTATAGATTTTATCTTTTTCACTACTGTTGTTTGTTTTGGAATCCCATGCAAGATACCATGCTGCATCTAGTTGTCATGTCTGCTTGTCCGTGCACGTCTGGAATTTCCTTGGTCTTTCCTTGTTTCCAATGATGACCATGCTTTTGAACAGTATAAGTCAGGAATCTTGTACAACGCCTAGTTAAATTATATTATTTTTCAAAGTATCCTAAAGAGGAAGCTAACCATGAATCTTCTGTTCAATAAACTTTCTGTTGAGGGAATAGTTTCTGGGTGCCATGGTATGTGGGAGGTAGAAGAGACCTAAAAAGATACTCTAACATTATCATTTTGTAGATGTAGAAATTCAGGTACCAATATTTGTGGGGTGTGTGTGTGTTGCAAATATGTGTGCAGATGCATTCATCTGTGGTGCACACACAGAGGCTAGAGATTGACTCTGAATAGCTTCCTCTATTGCTGTCCACCTTATTTTTTGAGACAGAGCACTCAATGAACCTGGAGCTTGCTATGTCACTAGATTGGTTAGCTAGTGTCCCCCACCCGCCCCAATCTTCCCCCACTCTCTCACTACTGGGATTACAGGTGCATGCCTGTCATGCCTGGCTTTTATGTGGGTGCTGGGGATCTGAACTCAGGTCCTCATGCTTGTGCAGCAATCAGTTTACCCACTGAGCCATCTCCCCAGCTCTGATACCAATATTTTTAATGACAAAGACATAAATGTCACATTTCAAAAATCTTGCTGCTTAAGAACAAAGAACTCCACATGATGGTTGTAAAAAGACGTGAGATAGGGGGCTGGAGAGATGGCTCAGTGGTTAAGAGTGCTGGCAGCTCTTGCAGAGGACCTGGGTTCGAGTTCCACATGGTAGCTAACAACCATCCATAACTTCAGTTCTGATGCTCTCTTCTGGCTTCTGTGGGCATTGCATGACAAAAGTGCACTTACATACCTGCAGGTAATACACTTAAACACTTTAAATTAAAAGAAAAAGTAAAATATTTAAAAAAAGATATGAGGTACTTACTAGTGAGGATTGTAAGCAAGAAAAGGTACTCAGTATATGAAATTACCCCTGAAAGGGAGAAAATAAGAACAAATCAGGAAGTGAGTTATAGATGGTAATCATGAAGATATTAATATTGATACTTTACATATATAAAAAGAAATTTACTCCAGTTTGCAGAGAGTAGGTCATGAGCTTCAATAACAATCTACATATCTACTGAGTTCTGTTCTCTGGATGTCACTGACCCACACAGGGGAAATAGATGCAGCTTAGCAAGTAACAGGCATTCACCAGAAGTCTGATCTGTACTTTAAGTAATTAAGACTTAAATTTTCCTACTTATAATACCTCAAGTGAGGGAAATTAAAAATTATGGTCACATAGACTGGCTATATGGAAAGTCAAATTATACTAGTTAAAATGTGACAATTCACTCATCATGACTTCCTTTCTCTTTCAGGGACAACTCATGACTTACTTTGGGCCACTCAGAATGGTACCATATGATTTCTGCTGAGATTGCTGGGTCATTGATTTCCTTTGGGGGTGAGTGGACTTTGATTTGAGAGTTACACTTAGGAATATGAAGGCATGGGCAAAGTGACCTTCTGGTCACAGCTAGGCATAATTGAGAGCCCAAGAACTGAGCTCATTTTTAGTTGGAAGGCCTGAAAAATGGATACTGGGTGACTTTTGAGCTCTGATTTAGGCTAGCTTAGAAGCTAGTTCTACATCTGGTCTCTTGCTCGATTAGACTGTGTTGATTCTATGCTGCTTGCTGTGAGAAGAACTACAGTAGATACAGAAGCAGAACTTAAAAAGAATAGCTTCCTGAGGAGCTAAAAAATTTCCTCTGGACCAGAAGCTTGGGACCACAGCAAAATGTACAATTTACAACTGAAAACACTTTATAATGAAAAATGCAAACATATACAAAAGCACACAGAATATGACAATCAATTATGTATTATTATACTAGATAATAATAAAATAAAACTCAAATCCAGTAATTACCATCTCATGACAGGTCTAATTTTATCTATACCTCCTTCCATTCTCATCTCTTACTAGATTATTATTTTTTTGTTTTTGGTCTTTGAGACAAGGTCTCCCTGTAGACCCAACTGGCCTGGAACTCAAAATGTAGACCAGGCTGACCTTGAACTCACAGAGATCTACCTGCATCTGCCTCCTGAGCGCTGGGACTAAAGGCATGTTCCACCATGCCTGGCTCACTAGATTATTTAGAAACAAATTCCACGTCATATCATTTCAAAGTCAAAATTTTAGGATGTATTCCTTTCTAAAATTTTTATTTATTTATTTAATATTTTATTTATTATTTTTATTTTATGAGTATATTGCCTGCATGTAGGTAAGTGCACCTGTGTTGTGCAATGCCCACAGAGGACAGAAGAGGCCATTGGATCCCCTGGAACTGGAGTTACATACAGTTGTTAGCTGCTGTGTGGGTGCTGGGATTTGAACCTGGGTCTTCTGCAAGAACAACCAATGTTCTTTACTGCTGAGCCATCTCTCCAGCAGCAAAATTTTTATTTATTTTTATGTATGTTTTACCTGCATGTACATTAAATGCACCTGTGTCATGCAATGCCATAAGAGGCCAAAAGAGGGTGCTGGCTCACACAGACCTGAAGTTAAGAATGGTTGTTAGCTGCCATGTAGGTGCTGGGAACCAAACCTGGGCCTTCTGCAAGAGCAGCTAGTGCTCTTAACCTGAGTAATCTCTCCAGCCCCCAGGTTGTATCTCTTAAAAGAACTATTACCTTCCCTCTCAAGTAGTCACTGTGTACACACACACACACACACACACACACACCACACACCCTGTAATTCATTAACATCTTCAAATTTCAATCAATATCACCAACTCCCCTATTTCAGAGAACATTGTAAAACCGCTTACATGAGTATCCAAAGAAAGCCTCTGTACTATTCTTGCTGGATAGGTCTCTTCAGTCAACTTTTCTCTTTTAATTTTGGTAAAATGCACACAACATAAACGTCACTATTTTAAATGTGCAGTTCCATGTCACTAAGGAATTTCACAGTGTGCAACCATCATTAAAACTATTATAGTGTCCTCTAACACTGTATGGAGTAGACACTGACTCCTGCTTTGCCCCACCTATCCTCCCTATTTTCTACTTTCAGTCTCTATGAATTTGCCTGCTTTAGAGACTTCATACAAATAAGATCATGCAATATTTGTCTTCTTGTGACTGGCTTGTTTCCCTGAGCATAATGTTCCAAGGTTCATCCATAGTGCAGCACATGGTAAAACACCTGTTTAAGGCCTAGCTTCATGTCTCCTGGATATAGATGCAAAAGTGGAGTAACTCTAAGTTTCCAAGAATTGTCATTCCTTCCCCACAGCCACTGCACTCTTCATTCCTACCATCAGCCATGCACAAGAATTCTAAATTTCTCTATATCCTCAACACCTGCCCTCTTCTGTAGTCCCCACCCTCGTTTAATGAATGTTAAGCAATGTCTCACTCATTTGCATTTCTCCAGTGATTACTAACGAGCAATATAATTTTCATGTATTTATTAGACATTTGCACAACTTCTTTGGAGAACTGTCTATCCACGTTCTTTACCCATTTTTAATTTTTTGCTGTTGCTTAGTTGTTAAACAGTTTTTACCTTTGTGTGAAGGAAGGTCAAATCCTAAGTGCTCTTTCTTGGTTCCTTTCTCAGTGCTGTGATAAATGCCTTGACAAAAGCAACTGAGGCAAGAAGAGTTTATTTTGGCTAACAGGTCCAAAGAGATGGTTCATCTGGCAAGGAAGACATGGCAGGAGGCAGGCAAGACATGTTGGCAGCAGCAGGGGGCCAGCTGCACACAGTGCTTCCATACTCAAGAAGCAGGGGGCGAACAGGAAGTGGGCTGGACTACAAAACCTTAAGGGCAGCCCCTACCAAGGCTTCATCTCCCGAAGGTTCCACAACCTTCTCAGTGTGACCAGCTGGGGACCAGGTGTCCAACACACAAGCCTATGGGAGACATTTCATTTTCAAACCACAAAAGACTCCCAATAAGAAAAGCAGGGACTTGGGGCTAAATGTGGTTCACAGCAATGTAGAAAAGGTTTTGTTCATTACATCAACATTTATCCATGAGCAACTTCAAATACATATACTTTACATGTGTATGTACATGCACACATATTCTCTATATAAACACTATATACAGTATACATAGTATTATATATTATTAGTTAGCTAGTTACTATGCTTAGATATATATTATGCTAGGCAAGTTTCCTTTTTAAAAAAATATTTATTATTTTTATTTTATGTGTACAGGTGTATTGCCTGCATGTATGTGAGTACACCCATGTCGTGCAATGCTGTGGAAGTCAGAAGAGGGATTCCCCTGGAACTGGAGTTAAGGATGGTTCATAGCCACCATGTGGGTGCTGGGAATTGAACCTGGGTCCTCTGCAAGAGCAGTCAGTGCTCTTAACTGCTGAGCTATCTCTCTAGCCCCAAAGTTTACTTTTTTTAATGTGCTAAAGTTTGAGATAAGCACTCACTAGGTGCTCAGGATGGTTTTGAACTTATTTTGTAGCTGAAGCAGGCCTTGAATTTGTGATTCAGGTATATATTTTATTTTTAAAAAATATTTTATTTACTATTTTTATTTTATGTGTATGAGTATATTGCATGCATGTGTGTAAGTGTGCTTGTGTTGTGCAATGCCCATGGAGGTCAGAAGAAGGTGTTTGATCCCCTGGAACTGGTGTTACAGATGGTTGTTAGCCACAATGTGGATGATGCAAATCGAACCCAGGTCCTCTGCAAGAGCAGTCAGTGCTCTTAACTGCTGAGCCATTTCCCCAGCCCCAATTCAGGTATATATTTTAATAAAATAATCAGTGTGTTGTATGTGTATATATGTGTCTGTGTGTGTTTGTGTTTATATGTGTCCGTGTGTGTGCACATGCAAGTGGAGGCCAGAGGTTGACACTGGGTGTTTTTCTCAACTGTTCCTTACTTTTTTTCCCCCCCGTTTTACATATGTTAACTATGGAAATCAGAATATGATCATTAAAATAACCAAAGATTTCTTATCTTTTCCTTCCCCTTCTCTTCACACTTCAAACAATATCTTACTATTAGACATGCTGTTCGGCATCACTAGGAAACAGTATAAATATACACAACACTGAGATCTTATTTGCAGCTCCAAACATTGGCAATTATCAGTAACATGTGAAATTAGTAAAGGGAGGTTGGCATTCTGATATAATGGTGAGAGGGTGTGAATTTCCCTATTTTTCTACCAGAAGTCTTAAAATCCACTTGTTCTTTCAATGAATAATTCTCTTCCTAGGAAACTAGGAAGTTTTTGTAATGATTTAGCTACTCGCTAAAATATGTCAGTTCTAAAATGAAGTAAATTGACATCTGTATATCTTGCTGTTTTGGAAAGGTGAATATGATGGAGAAGTTTTTTACTTTTTTGAAACAAGGTCTCACTGGGACCTGTGGCTCATAGTCTGGCTAGCCAAGCAAACTGTGGGGATCCATCTCTCCTGCCTCTCCAGTGCTAAAGTTACAGATGAGTCACTGCACCTGGTTCTTATGTGGCTGCTGGGATAGAAACCCAGGTCCTCATGCTCATGCAGCACTCTACTGACTCCGCTCCCATCCCCCTCCTCTCGGGCACTTATTTTAAATGTTTGTGGTAACTTACAATTTATCACACTATCACATTTTCAAAAAACTGGAGCAGGTGTACTGCTTTTTTGTAGCAAAAACATGTAGTAAGTCTTTAGATACTTTTTGTCTTAAGACTATTCAGTGTTTATATGAAGGGAGAATAAATTCAATGTGTTTTGTCATATCTTTCTCCTGGGAGAAGGGCACTAAAGTTAGTTGAAAGATCAAAGGATTTCATCCCTTGGCAGCCTGAAAAAAGAGGAGAACAGCATTTTCTAAATTTTGAAGGAATATGGCAAACTGGAAAGAAAAAAAAAAAAAAAGATGCCAAACTTCTAGACTGCACTGGGCTTGGTGCCAAAAGGAGACCTCACTTTTCTTTAAACATAGGTAAATGTCCTATGCATGGAGAACTTTTTGAAAAGGAAAATTCCAGTGTCTTTCTTTGAAACACCGACTTAAATAAAAAGTTTAAATAAACACAGTTGAGAAAGTTTAAAAATAGCACCTTATACTCAAGATGAATTATAAATAAACATCAGAGCTCTGCAACAGCATTCTAGCATCCACCCTCTGAAAATGCAATTCAACATTTTAGAATATGTACAGAAAAACATTTAATTTTAAAATAAATGTTATTAAATGGAGTATCTTCAAAACTACATGCAAAACAGGAAAATATTTAATCTTCAAAAATTTGTTAAAAGAGGGTCTGGAGAGATGGTTCAGTGGTCAAGAGCACTGCTCTTGCAGAGGACCTGGGTTCGATTCCCAGCACCCACATGGCAGCTAACAACTGTTCATGACTCCAGTTCCAGGGGATTGGACACCCTCTTCTGACCTCTGTGGGCACTGCACAACACAGATGCACTTACACACATGCAGGCAATACACTCATACACATAAAATAATAAATAAAAAAAAATTGTTAAAAGAATCCCAGTCTCCCTGTAGCCCCAGCTGTCCTGGAACTCACTATGTAGACCAGGCTGGCCTTGAACTCACAGAGATCTGCCTGCCTCTGCCTCCCAAGTGCTGGGATTAAAGGCGTGCGCCACCACGCCCAGCTCTGTTAAAAGAATCTTTAAGGGCTGCTAGGAGAGATGACTAGACTGTTAGTTACTATGCTTCTTCTAGAAATATTTTAAAGCTGGCACCACACTAAGACACAATCTGTTACGAATAGGATTTTGAGAACTCTGTTTCCCAAAAAGGCTGGATTATCCACCTTCTAGTGGAATGTATTCAAATATTCAACAATGTTCATATAATTTATGTTTAGTACATCCTTGAGAATACTGTGACACCAAGAATGGGCTCAATTTAAAAATCAGAATAGTTACAACTTACAATTTACTTTTCTTTATAATAATGCGGAGTGAATTATTTTAAGAGCATACCTTTTTGCTAGTTATGATATACTGTAAATTTTGATAGATCTTATACGGGGTAAAATGGAGTATCTTAAATTGTTCCAAATGTAGCTGCTTTAATTCTTTACACAAGTGTATTAATTTTGGCAAGGAAGTACAGGTGAATAAAATATACCTGTTGAATCTTTCTTCCTTAGCAATACATATTTAAGTTTGTGTACTTCAGAGAAAAACTGAAAAATAACTGAAATCTTTCTTCTACTTTTTTCCTATTTGTGATGGTAAATCTTCATTATTAAATTGACTGGATTTGGAATCACCTTTGAGATACACCCCTAGTTATGTCAGTGAGGGTGTTTCCAGAGTTTAAGAAGGAAGCACTGTCCAAATACCTGGGTCCTAGACTAAATAAAAAGGTAAAATGGAGAAAGTACAAGCCCCAGCTTTCATCTCTCCCTGCTTCCTAACTGCTTGTCTCCTGCTCCTACTGCCAGACCTTCCCTGCAATGATGGACTCTACTCCCTCAAACTGGGAGCCAAATAAACTTTCTGTATTAGTTACTTTTCTGTTGCTGTGATAAACACCATGACCAAGGCAACGTTTAGAAGGAAGAGTTTATTTGAGCTTCTGGTTCCAGGAGTTAGGGTCCATCATGGTGGGGGGAGGCATGGCGGAGCAGGTGGCTAGAGCAGAAAGCAGAGTGATCGCATCTTTAGGTAGGCACAGGAAGTAAAGAGTGACTGGAAATCTGGCAAGGCTTAAGATCTCTCAAAGCCCACCCCCAGGACATGTTTCCTCTGGAATGGCCCTACCTCCTAAAACCTTCTGAAACAGTAAACCAACTAGGAACAAAATGTCTGAATACTTGGAGCCCATGGGGGACATTCTTATTCAAACCACCACACCCTCCCATCCTTCCATTGCTTTTGTCATATCAATAAGAAAAGCACCTAATAGCAAAAATGGGTATCAAGGAGATGGGCTGTAACTGTGATGCTCTGATCATGTTGTTTATAGGTCTTTGGAACTGGTTTGCAGAATGAATTTGGAAGAGACTGAAGGTACAAACTAGAGAAGCACTTGCATGCTTTAAGCAGAGCTTAATAGGTCATGCTGGAGAAGTGTGGAACATCACAATGCTAGTAGAAATATGGATAGTGATGTCTCAGCTCATGAGATTTCAGAAGGAAAACAGGACTATTTTAAATGGGGCTAGAGGCCATTTGTGCTAAATACTGGCCAAGAATCTGGCCACATTCTGCCAGTGTCCTAAAAATTTGTGTGAGGCTGAATTAAAAAGTAACGGCTCAGCTGGGCATGGGGGTGCACACCTTTAATCTCAGCATTCAGGAGGCAGAGGCAGGCAGAGCTCTCTGAGTTCCAGGCCAGCCTGGTCTACATAATGAGTTCCAGGCCAGCTGGGGCTACAGGGAAACCCTGTCTCAAAAACAAAAACAACAACAACAACAACAAAACAAAGATATTAAAAAAAACCATACAATTTGTCAAGGAAAGGAACATGAGTAAGTTTAAAGTTGCAGGCAAAGTATAAGTAGAGAAACAAGCTAAAATTGTTAGAGACATTAGTGTCATTAAAGAGAAACCTCTCCTTCTTCACTGGAGCATAAGGAAGGGTGCCCTTAGTATAAGACCTCACACACCAAAGACTCCAAATTGTGAAAATGCAAGGTTTTCTTTTGTTGTTTTGTTTTTGTTTTTGAGACAGGGTCTCCCTGTAGTCCCTGCTGGCCTGGAACTCACTATGTAGACCAGACTGGCCTTGAACTCACAGACAGATGCTTGCCTCTGCCTCCTGAGTGCTGGGATTGATGGCAGGCTCCACCACGCCTGGCTGAAAATGCAAGTTTTAAAAAATATTTTTATTTAGTGGGGTGTGGTGGCGCACGCCTTTAATCCCAGCATTCGGGAAGCAGAGGCAGGTAGATCTCTGTGAGTTCAAGGCCAGCCTGGTCTACATAGTGAGTTCCAGGACAGCTGGGGTTGCAGGGAGACCCTGTCTCAAAAAGAAATTTTATTTTATTTTATGTGTATGAGTGTATTGCTTGCATGTGTGTAAGTGCACCCCTGTCACGCAATGCCTTTGGAGGTCAGAAGGTGGCATCGGATCTCCTGGAACTGGAGTTATGGATAGTTGTCAGCCACTATGTGGGTGCTGGGAATCGAACCTGGGTCCTCTGCAAGAATAGTCAGTGCTCTTAACTGGTGAGCCATGTCTCCAGCCCCATGAAAATGTAAGTTTATTTGAAAAGAGGGAGCCTGGGGTTAAGAGTTATCCCTGTTTCAGCTTCCAAAGTGCACAGAAGTCATTAGAGCTGTGGTAGACATGTCCAGATTACATCTCCAGCTGGCAGAACTTGGGCAGTATCAGCCACATGATTTTGCAGGCATGTAAAATTCAAGAGCTATGAGATCATGGAGGTTTGCACTAATGTGCTAGAAAAATACTGAGGCCAGGCAATGTGTGGCAGGGTTGAAATTCCTGCAAGGAGCTATACAGGTGAAGACTAAATTGAAATGGCAACCCCAGGCTGTTGGAGATGTCAGGACTGTGGCACGTGCAGGGAGGAAAGTCAGACAGAAAGTGGAGGTGGCTCAAGGGAGAGGCTATTTGTGCTGCAGGCATCAGAACTGGAGAGGAGGGACTGCTCAACTTTGCTGGTGCTCAGATGATGTCACCAAATCCCTATATGCTGGACTTAGAGATGCAGGATTTGGTGTTTGCTCTGCTGTGTTTCAGTCTTGCTTTATCCCAATTTTTCCCTGTTGGAATGAGAATGTTTACTCTATGCCACTGCATATTGGAAGCATGCAACTTAAAAAATTTAGAGTTGCTCACAGTTAAGAGATACCTTGAGTCTCAGAGGAGCCTTTGGACTTTTGAACAGTGTTGAAAATGCTAAGGCTATGGGGACTTTTGAAGTAGAACTAATAATGTTGAATGCATTTTGCATTATGAAATGGTCAAGAGTCTTTGAGGAAGATTATTGTTTCAAAGTGATGTGTTTGGGCATTAAGTTGATAAAGAGTGGACTTCAGATGGTTAATCTTCATCATCAACCTGACTGGATTTGTAATCTCTTAGGAGTCACACCTCTGGATGTATTTATGAGAGGTTTTCATAGAGTTAACTGAAGAGGAAGATTCACCTTCCATGAGCTGAGTACTAGACAGTGTTCTTCTCCCTCTGCTTTCTGACTATGGATACAACCTGACCAGCTAGTTCCTGCTCCTGCTGCTCTTCTTTCCCTCACATACTCCCTTCAAAACCATGAGCCAAAGTAAACCATTCTCCCTTCATTATACTTTGTCATGAAAAAACAAAAGTCACTAATATACTTACAAGCTCTATTTTTCTTCTAGCTTCTATAAGATCATGATTGCTATCATAGCTAAGATACTCAAGTCTTAGTTCTCTGGTGCTGGGCTCCATCACAACCACTAATTGTTTAAGGTTTCACTTATTTGTTTAAGCAAACAGTTCTGAGCAGATGCCATGTACCAGACACTGTGCTTATATCTTAGAAGTTTACAGAGGAAAGGAATGGCCTTTCCTTCCAGGATTTAATAGCTTAAGAGGTCAGAAGGTGACATATAAGTGACTTAGTAAAATATGGTTGGAAGGAGAACATATGGAAGAACTGTCCCAATGAAGAAGTTAGAAAGACTCACAAATAGGTGAAGCATGGGCTAATTCTCCAATCCAGCAGAAAGATGGAAGGAGAGGGTGGGCTAGAAAGTAGAAGAGAGATGGGCTAGAGGGTCGGCTCAGTGATTAAGAGCACTGGTTGTCCTTACAGAGGATACAGGTTCAGTTCCAAGCACCCACATGGTGGCTAACAACTGGAGCTGGGTTCTACTTATTAAGAGTCATATGATCTCTTTCCTGTTAAGTTTTATAGAAGTGGGCAGAACAAAGGATATAGTCCAAAATTTTTTTAAATGTGAAACTAGATTTATATCTGATTACCTATGAAGGATTGGAGGGGCAAAGAGAGAGGTAGACAAAGGGTGCTGAGATATTTCCTGGGTTTGGATGAGCTGGGTAAAAGGTGTTGCCACGAAATGTGATCAACAACAGGGTGAGCTGGCTTAAAGGGTAGTGATGTTTAGGATATGCTGAATTTAAGATAACTGAGAGAGATACAAAAGAGGGTATCTAGCAGCTGCTCTGTATTCAGATGTCTATGATTCAGTAGCCTATGCTGGAGACTGTGAAAGATGTAGAAGGCATCTCATGGATACTCAAGCCACAGAAGCTGAGAAGGAGCATTAAGGGAAGGACAGTTTCCTAGAAAGCACCAGTTTTAACAGGCAGGAGGAGGAAGAATGTCAACAGAAAGAAGGGTACAAAGAGAATCAGGACAGGATGATTTCTGAGAGCCGAAGAGAACTGTGGAACATGGACTTCCCTAATAAAACCAGCAGAGATCACTTCTTGACTTTCTCTCAGGCACTATGCTAGGTGTTTGACATTTGCCATTCTCACCCTAGCCCTGAAGTCAACACTATTATTTCTGTCTTACAGATTAAGCAGGCACTTATAAACCATGGGCTGCATGGGAACTGAGGGTCCATGTCCCCAGATATGATGTGTTCTTTTTAAAATTTTTTTTGGTCTTTTTTGAGACAAGGTCTCCCTGTAGCCCCAGCTGGCCTGGAACTCGCTATGTAGACCAGGCTGGCCTTGAACTCACAGAGATCCATCTGCCTCTGTCCCGAGTGCTGGGATTAAAGGCGTATACCACCACACGTGGCTATGTTCTTAACCTTAGTAACACTTCTCTCACTTAAAGTGGAGAGGGGGGAGGATGCATTGGAGTGATGGAAGTGAAGGACCAAGACTAAGACCCCAGTAAGAGTGGATAAAGCAAGTGCACAAAGGCCTAAGTGAAGAGATGCACCATCCGGACAAAGCATGAGAGGGCAGCTCTCACTAGACCCTTTCATGGAATTTCTAACTTTTCATTATTCTGTACCTTCACCTGTCAATTACTTACTTTTATGATCATCATTGAACTGTTTCATCTGTTCAGACCTTCTCTGCCAGTCTTTGATAAATGGGGGCTTTAAAAATATACTCCTATCTAAATGTAGGAAGATAAGTTTAATTTTTCTTCTGTGACCATGGAATGTAAATACCTTTTAATCTCTTAACTGCTGACTTTGAAATGAATACTTTCTGTATTTTCCATCCTTGTAGTTGCTTACTCCTTCTAGTTCTCCTATGGCTGTGTCTGTCAATCTCAGCACCTTCTCTCTGTTTCTCATATGACTATCTTATGGGCTTTGTCTAAGGAAACACACCAAACAAACACAAATTCCTGCTATGGGCTTCCATTTTCAGTTTATTATTTTATTGCTCACCACTAAGGCTCCTCTCCCAATCAACCAGAAATACTAGTTTCACTCCTTCAAAAAATTCTAAAATATATGATTGATGCCTATGCTCATTATGAGAGCATTAATAGCCCTCTAGCTCTGGGAAAGAAAAATTATCCAAACGGTTAATTTTGGAGACCAGAAGCCTGAGTTCTGGATGGAATTCTCTTCCTCACCCAGCTCCTCACCTGTCAATATGAAAGGCAGCTCCACATGTCTGCTGAAGGAGACCAGAGGAAGGGAACAAGGATAGACTAGAGAACATCTATAGGGATCTGGGCATGGTGTCACACGCCTTTAATCCCAGCACTTTTGAGGCAAGGGGCAGGTGGATCCCTGTGAGATTGAGGCCAGTCTGGTCTACATAGCAAGTACCAGGCCAGCTGGAGCTACAGGGAGAACCTATCTCAAAAAGACAAAAGAAGATGAAGAAGATGGAGCAGGAGCAGGAGCAGGAGCAGGAGCAGCTCTCCCATCTGAATGATCTTAAAGTGGAATAATGTAGCCTGCTTTCAGAACTTCCATTATCCAGTCTCACATCATCTCTACTACTCTTCAGTACTTTCTACAAACCAAGGGAATGAAATGTTTCTGCTTATTGTTCTTCCAACACCTTCATCACACTTAAAACTCAAAATGTCAATCATCATTTGGTAGGTAGTCTCTACTTTCTTCAGAGTTTCTTATCCCTTGTGCAGTACAGACTTTCTCATGGCTCTTGTAGGTTTCTTTCTAACTCACCCCATTAGAATGAGAATGCTTAATTTCCCCAGGATAACCAAAAATTCTCTTGCGTTAGCCCCCCAAGGGCTAGGATTACAAGTCTGTTATACCATAATTGACTTCTAGTTGAATTTCATCAAAGGAGTCCAAAAATTAAAAAAAAAAAGCAATTCTTAGAAAACAGCAGAAAATATGGGGTTACTGAGCCAAAAGAAGGGGCAATCATGAAGTAAGAGTATACAAGTGTATCAAACACTGCAGAACTTCTTTATTGGCTCTAGTAGCAAGGGTGGCACTGGTAATCTTGAAAGGAACAGTGTCCATGGTGTGAGGCTGAAGAATGAACAAGAGGTGGCTGGTAAGGTTTGTGGGGACGAGGTGTTTGCAAGTTCAGAGAAGTCAGGAGTCATATGGTAAAGAGAAAGAGCCTGGTTATAAGATAGGAAGAGGGAACAATGTCATGGTCGGAGTCTTAAGAACCAAAGCAAAGAGAAGTGGCCCGAAGCAACTCTTGCAGGTAACAGTGAGGCTGGGAGCTGACGCAGTGGTAGTCTTAGAGCTGAGTTATTTTTCCCTTTATATAAAGAAAAAATGCTGAGTGTTGGAGGCCAAGCCTTAAGTGTACCCCTGCCCAAGTTTGAAACAACCAGGTGGCCTTGTAAAAACATGTTTTTCTTGCCCTGATTTTTTTCTACATTTTACTTCCTTATCTTGTGAAACCACCAGGGCTCATGACTGTAGTAGAAATTCCCCAGCAGGGCCTTGCCGCCTTCCACTCCCCCCACCTTCTCTCCACCCTTTACCTTCCCCCACCCTCCGCTTTACTATATTAACACTGTGTGATTGCTCAATAAAAGAGACTTGATCAGAATACTGTCTTGTCTCCATTTCTTCGTGCCCCCTGCCTATTCATTCCTCCAGGTTCAGTCTCGGTGCCCCACGCTGTTGCTCCGCGGGTTGGGGCATCTTGGACTCCTGATTCTCCTTTTTCCACCTCCCAAGTGCTATGACAATAGGTGTATCCCATCATGCCCAGCCTGCATGTAGTCTTGAAGACTCCACGAAGTCTTTCCAGAAAGAATATTAGATATCATACTTGACACTAGGGTCTCCAAAAGGGAGATATGGAGTGGCAGTTTCCAGCCTTAAGGATGGGGCTTGGAGGCTGGCATTGTCATTCTGCCTGCTTTGTTTTCTTTTGTTTAATAATGTTACTCTTATAGTCAGGCTCTCACAATGTAGTCCTGGCTGTCCTAGAACTCCCTATGTAGATCAGGTTAGCCTCAAATTCACAGAGAATCCACCTACTTCTCAAGTGCAGAGAGCAAAGGTGTGCACCAACCATGCCCTGCCCTATTTCACTATTTTTTTTAATTATTGTATTTGTGTGTGTGTGTGTGTGTGTGTGTGTGTGTGTGTGTGTGTGTG
>NW_008360316.1:6397010-6398062 GCF_000622305.1 Nannospalax galili | reverse complement strand
AAACTTCACAGCACAACAAAGAGAATAAGGAGTCACGCTCCTGGACCTGAGACAAACTCTCGGGTCGCAGCCCCTATGACTCCAACAAGGTGCAGGCTGCCTTTCCCCCGGGCCTCTTAGCTCAGATACAGAATGCCGCACTCAAGGCATGGCAGCGTCTTCCCCCTAAGGGGCCCGCCACTTCCTCGCTGGCTAAGATACGTCAAGGGCCGGATGAGTCATACGCTGACTTTATCAGCCACCTCACCAGCGGAGCGGAAAGATTAGTTGGGGAATCTGAAGATAGTGCCTTTGTTAAACACTTGGCCTATGAAAGTGCTAATTCAGCATGCCAAGAAGCCATCAGGCCCCACAGGCAGGGCCCTCTTTCTGACTACATTAAACTATGTTCAGGAATTGGGACAGCCCATGCAATGGTCCTCACGATAGGAGCTGCCTTTCAAAATTTTACTAGGGATAAAACTTGCTTCAATTGCAAACAACCTGGTCACTTTTCTAAAGAATGCCCTGCTGGGTCCAAAGCCCCACGCGGCTTGCCCAAGACCATTTGCCCTAGGTGCAAAAAGGGGCACCATTGGGCCAATGAATGCCGCTCTAAAACTGATAATGAAGGAAAAACCCTAGCCCCTAGGCAGGGAAACTTCTCACGGGGCCAGCCCCTGGCCCCATCAAAGGGATTGAACCCTGGGGCTATCAGGTTCACCCCACCAGCACAGATCAGGAATTTAGCTCCCTCCTCAGAGCTATCCCCGGGAGTACCGGGTTGGACCTCTGTGCCTCCACCCCTACAATATTAATTCCAGAACTAGGGTTTCAACTCATATCCACAGATATTTTTGGGCCATTTCCACCTGAATTGACAGGATATGTAATAGGCAGAGGAGGCATGCTCTTGGAAGGTCTCCAAATAGCCCCGGGAATAATAGATAATAGCTTCACTGGACAACTTGCACTTTTAGCCCTCTCCACTCTTGGGCCCATAAAAATTAATCAGGGGGACTGGATTGCATACCTCCTACTACTCCCTGCCAATACAGATGCCCATTCTAGTA
>NW_008360316.1:6352383-6395598 GCF_000622305.1 Nannospalax galili | reverse complement strand
GGGCTGGCTACTGGAACTGCAGGCTTGGGGGTGGCCACCCACACCTACTATAAACTCTCCCAGCAATTAATTGATGATGTTCAACTTCTCTCAGAAACCATAATAGAGATCCAGACACAACTTGATAGCCTGGCTGAGGTAGTCCTTCAAAACAGAAGAGGTCTAGACTTGTTAACTGCCCAAAAGGGAGGCATCTGCTTGTTTTCACAGGAGAAGTGCTGTTTCTACACCAACAAATCCGGCATAGTTCGAGATAAGATCAAAAATCTCCAAGAACAGTTAGAAAAGTGACGTCGAGAACTACAAGATAACCCCTTCTGGACCGGGCTTGGCAGACTCATGCCCTACCTCCTTCCCCTCCTTGGCCCCCTCCTAGGCCTTCTGATAGTAATTTCCTTTGGGCCCTGGGCATTCAATAGGATCACAAAATTTATCAAACAACAGGTTGATTCAATTTTATCTAAGCCCATTCAAATCCACTATCAACGCTTAGAGATGACTGAGCCCCTGGAAACTGAATATGACAGACCCTTGAGGTCTCCTGGTACCTTAACCTTGGACTTATAACATAACTCCCTAACATCTATAACCAGACTAGCATGAGGTTGGTACATTCACCTTTGCCCGCCAAGCTTGACTGGCAGCCAGAGACGGGTAAGAGAAGTGGCCCCCTCACTAAAACACCTAAGACAGGAGGGCCACCAAAGCTGCGGCCTCATCCCATGACGGGTGTATGATTTGGGGGAGATCCCTTCCAACCTAAGACAGGCGCAGTCACCCGGGCAGGGACCCAAAGGTCCCTCACTGCTTTGCCTTGCCTCCCCAAAAGTACCAAGAGCAAAAACTGTGAGAACTATAGCCTCTCACGGGAGGAGTCTGGATTACCTTTATTAAAGTAGAAGGGAGGAGATGTTGGAGGCCAAGCCTTAAGTGTACCCCTGCCCCAGTTTGAAACAACCAGGTGGCCTTGTAAGAACATGTTTTTCTTGCCCTGATTTTTTCTACATTTTACTTCCTTATCTTGTGAAACCACCAGGGCTCATGACTGTAGTGGAAATTCCCCAGCAGGGCCTTGCCGCCTTCCACTCCCCCCGCCTTCTCTCCGCCCTTTACCTTCCCCTACCCTCCGCTTTACTATATTAACACAACACTGTGTGATTGCTCAATAAAAGAGACTTGATCAGAATACTGTCTTGTCTCCATTTCTTCGTGCCCCCTGTCTATTCATTCCTCCAGGTTCAGTCTCGGTGTCCCACGCTGTTGCTCCGCGGGTCAGGGCACTGAGAAATCTGCCAAATTCCTTTCTGTAGAGCATATACTTTATAATCACACTAATTTTAGGAAATTCTATGATTCGTGAGCTGGGCATGGTGGTGCACTCCTTTAATCCCAGCACTTGGGAGGCAGAGGCAGGCAGACCTCTGTGAGATCAAAGACAGCTTGGTATACATAGCAGAAAAAGAATTATATGCCAAGTATAGCATATGCTATTTTAGATGTACATTCTTATAATCAATAGGAGAATAGTGCAATTAAAAAATTCTGTTTGTAGATGTACATTCTTGTAATCAATAGAATAGTGCAATTAAAAAAATTTTGTTTTGTGTTCAAAACTGCTACTATCAAGATTTTTCTTCAATTAAATGGCTGCAGGTAACATATCTGCTGGTAGTACATTACAGGTAAGTAGTTGCAAACCATATTAAATATAATAATATAATGATGAATCCCAATGCGCTGGATCACTTTAGTTGTCAACTTGACACACCTGGGAAGGGAATTCCTTCCATTGGACTGGCCTGTGGCCATGTCTGTGGGGCATTTTCTTGATCTTTGAATGGTGTGGGAAGACCAGCCCACTGTGGGCAGTGCCACCCCTTGGCAGTTGGTCCTGTATTATATAAGAGAGCAGGCTGAACACAGGTCAGGGGAGCAAGCCAGTAAGCAGTGTTCCTCCATGGTCTGTGTTCCAGGTTTCTGCCCCGAGTTCCCTTGGCTTCTTTTGGCTGTACATGTACTTGTAAGCCAAATAAATCCTTTCCTCCCCAAGTTGGTTTTGATCAGATTTTTCTCACAACAATAGAAAGAAACTAGAACCCCCAATTTCAATAAAATCTAGTCAGGAAAAGGAAAAATATTCTGCACAGATAGAAGTCATTGAATATTAATGACTGGTAAAATGCTCCTTACCAGGGAAGCACAACATTCTTCTCGTATATTCTATAAATAATTCAAAAGGAAATGTTTTAATGAAAATTAAAATTAGATAACAATTTCATTTTTTATTCAGATATGAACAATTGACACGTTATTTCTAAAATTTACTGAAGAATTACTGCTAAACAGATTTAACTTTGCTGATGAAATAATGCCAGCTAATCCTAACTGGAAAGATCAATATAAATTACTGAAAAAATTTAATTGGCAATTACATTTAAAAAACATTTATGTGTATGAGTGTTATGCCTGCATGTGTCTAAGTACAGGCAGGTCATCCACTGGATCCCCTGGGACTGGAGTTATGTACATCTGTTAGCTGCCATGTGGATGTTGGGATTTGAACCTGGGTCTTCTGCAAGAATAGCCAGTGTTCTTAACTGCTGGGTCATCTCTCCAGCCCCAGCAATTACATTTTAAAAATTTATTTATTTACGTGTATGAGTGTAAATGCACCAGTGTTGTGCAATGCCCATGGATGGTTGTTAGCCACCATGTGGGTGCTGGGAACTGAAACTGGGTTTTCTATAAGCGCAGTCAGTGCTCTTAACCAACTGCTGAGCCATTTCTCCAGCCCTTGACAATTACTTTTTAAACATTTTTATTTTATTTTTTGTGTGTGTGTATGAGTGTATTGCCTGTATGCATGTAGGTGCACCCATGTTGTGCAATGTCCACGGAGGACAGAAGAGGGTGTTGGAGCCCTGGAACTAGAGTTACAGACAGTTCTTGGCTGGGTGCTGGGAATTGGCAGCCATTGCTCTTAACTGCTGAGTCATCTCTCCAGCCCCCGAGACTATGTGTTTTTAAAAAGTAATTTCTGGGGCTGAAGAGATGGCCCAGTGGTCAGCAGTACTTGCTGCTCTTCCAGAGGACCTGGGTTTGGTTCCCAGGACCCACATGGTGGCTTACAACCACCTGCATGCATGTGCTGTACATATATACACGCAGGTATACACATACACATAAAATAAATAAAATTTAAAAAGCAAACAAAAAAAAACCAATCCCACATAGTCTTCATATTTTCAATCTACAGGAAGGCTAACTAAGACTGCACAGCAAAAACACTTGGGCTGGGGATGTAGCCCACTGTAGAGCACCTGCTGTGATGGTTTGAATGAAAATATCCCCCATAGGCTCCAAGTATTTGGACATTTTGTCCCCAGATGATGGCGTTGTTTTGGGAGGTTTTAGAAGGTGTGGCTATCCTGGAGGAAGCACGTCACTGTGGGTGGGCTTAGAGAGTTCTTAAGCCTGTCAGATCTCCAGTTGCTCTTGCTTCCTGTGCCTGTGTGATGATATGAGAGCTTAGCTTCTGTTGCTCCTGCTCCAGCTACCTCCAGCCACCATGCCTCCCTGCCATGACAGACTGTAATTCCCCTGGAACCATAAGCTCAAATAAACTCTTCCTTTTATAAGTTGTTTTGGTCAGTGTTTCTATCACAGCAACATAAATACACTTGCCTAGCTTGGGTTTGAGTCCCAGCATTGGAAAACCAAAACAAAAAGGGATTCACTAAAATAGATCAGAATAATTTTAATTAGCAAGTAATTAATTTGAGTACTACTATGTGGTAGACAATGTTTAGGTGACATACTAGGCACCTGGGGATACAAAACTGACTACTGAACTATACGGCTGCCTGGAGCTTCTTTCTGGAAGTAAAGCATGCTCCTGAAGTCCTTGCAATGGGTCTTTCTTCTAAGTGCTGCAGGTTAAATTATTATAGCAGATGTTTTTCCTTAAGATGGTTTTAGCCTTCTCTTTTGAGGTTTTATGAATTTCTCTGGAAACAACTTCCATAGAATTTCTAAAGACAGATAATACTTATATAATATCATACACAAAACCCAGCCTACTCTGGTTCTGATATTCTGCCAAATTATTATAGCACTCTCTCTACCTTTCCTTCATGTTAGGGAAAAAAAGAAATCAAAGAATCATGAGACAATTGAGTTCATAGCCACACACATTATTCAAGTGTTCATAACTGATAATATAGTCCTTAAAATCTCAAAACACTATGAGAAAATAATGATCAAGAAAATATACTTTGAAGCCATGGGTTTGATCAAAATACTGGTATTCTGGGCTAAAATTCTAAAGTCTACTCTGAAGTATCAAGCTAGCATCAATTTCCTAGTCAGTCCAATCTGTATTAACTATGATTAAAAGGTATTACTTAATTTATAAATTAATGAACAAAGGCCTATAATCTGGTAATTAAATCTTATAAAACATAGAAATTGTAATATTCCAATTATAAATTTTAACTGTGCTACAGTAGTAAGCAATTAATCTGCTTAAGGTTACATGGATAATATAAAGCTGGAAATCCAAATCAGGCTTCAAGCCCATGCTTTAAGTAAAAATTATTAGGGCAATGTACTAGACACTATAATATTTTATTTATTATTTTTGTTTTATGTGTATGTGTGTATTGCCTGCGTGTATGTAAGTGCACCCATGTCGTGCAATGCCCACAGAGGACAGAAGAGGCTGTTAGATCCCCTGGAACTGGAGTTAAGACAGTTGTTAGCTGCCATGTGGGTGCTGGGATTCGAACCCAGGTCTTCTGTAAGATCAACCAGTGTTCTTCACTGCTGAGCCATCTCTCCAGCCCTTAAATCAAATTTTTAGATTAGCATACAAAGTATTGGATTTAATCAGATACTGTACATGTTGAAAGCAACTTCTTTTGTTACATTCTTCCAACAACTTCATAAGGAAGGCATTACTGTAATGTTCTTCTAAATATTATAAAAGTGGAATGGAAGAGATTCAGTCATTTCTTCAGGTCATAAAATGAGGAAAAATTTGCAAGAGTCTATTGATTTCAGAACATACAATGCTTCATTGTTGTGTCCCAGTGGATTCTCACTATGAGGAGTGTAGGAGACCTTAGTCTCTTCTGGTGGAGAAGGGTATTCTGGTGGTTTGACTGGAAGGAATCCAGTAGGGTGTTGCAGTGTAAAGATAAGTATCTTAGTACAAGCAATATAAGGAAATTCTGTGAGGCCTACTACATCCCAATGCACTGAGGGATGGACAGAAACTGACACCACCACTAAAGAGTACCTGATTAATATTTATTAATACTATAATACTGAATGTATTTATTTTATGGGCCTGGAGCTCAAAGGCCAAGTGCTCTATCACTAAGCTATACCTCAGAACTATTTTGAAGATTTCTAAATGGCTATTTATTAAATTCAACCACTCTTTCCTCGTATCTGCTTTTAACCCACCATGTATGTTTTCAACTTCACTGACAGATTTCCAAACTCTTGATTTTTTAAATTTTCTTGTTTTCATCTTTCTTCCTATCAGGTTTCCTTCTCTATCATCCTGTTTAGGTTCTGTGGCTCATTAGCTAAATTTCCTCAACATTCTTAACTGCCCAGTCCATCTATTTGTCTAACCTAATCCTACATCTACACGAACTGTGCAACTTTTCTATTGCCCCATGGAGGCTGTAGGAGGATAATCACACAACTGTACTGCCTGGTGGTGCTATTCTTCAGGAACTGCATTCTCTGTTTGTCCCTTAAAATTTTTCAAAATTGTTTTGCTTCTCTGTTCAGTTCAGTTCTTTTCCTAATTGTAGCAGCTTCTTCAAAACCTCCTTTTTCTACATGTCAGCCCTAAGACTCTTCTTTGTGAAGAAAGTTGAGGCCACCTTATAATATTTTCCATGCATCAAGTACCCATCTCTTCACTCTTCCCTCCAGGTACAAGAGAAAAGCTAGCCAGCCAGTGGTATTACAGTCTTCCTCTTTGGGTTTCAAAGAACCCCTCTTCTCCTGTTCTCTAGGATTTTGTCCTACTTAAACTTCATTTCTCTTACATTTTCTGACTTTCTCTTTTACGAGTAACAAACATGCTCACATCTCTTCCTCATAACTAAACCAGTGTCTATCTTCACCCTTGGCTTCCTCTCTCCAGCTCCTCTGCTCATGCTCTGGTCTCTCAAGTGGCCTTTACTCATTTTTCTCATGTTGCCACTGATTTATCAAAATTCTGTAATATGGCTTTAGAGCTTGTCCCCTCACTGACCTGTTTTGCTCAAGGTTCAAGCATTCCTGCTGCTAAATCTAACAGACGTAGATGGTAGATTAGAAGTTGGCTCATGTGAATAGTAAAGGAGAGGTTACGATAAAAAAGAATAGACTCTCGAGACTAGAGATGGCTCAGTGGTTAAGAACACTGGCAGCTCTTGCAGAGAACCTGGGTTTGGTTCCCAGCACCCACATCATGCTAACAAGCATCTGTAACTCCAGTTCTAGGGCACCCGATGCCCTCTTCTGGCATCCACAGGTACTGTACAATATATATGCAGGCAAAATACTCATAAATAAAAATAAATAAATAAAAAATTAAAACAAAGAACTGGGGCTGGAGAGATGGCTCAGCAGTTAAGAGCACTGGCTGCTCTTGCAGAGGATCTAGGTTTGATTCCCAGTACCCACATGGCAGCTAGCAACCATCTGCACACTAGTTCCAGGGGATCCAACACCTTCTGTCCTCTATAGGCATGGCATAATATGGGTGCACTTACATACATGCAGGCAATATACTCATATACATAAAATAAAAAATAAAATAAAGAATAGACTTGATTCTTGTAGAATTAGAAGTCACAAAGGGAATGACAGGATAGTTGAGGGGTGTGGGGACAGAAGGGTGAATCAGGGAAAAGAAGTCACCCACAGTGCTGGCTGTGCAGCTCCACTGTGTGGGGTAGGGGTGGGGGTGGGGGTGGGATGTAGGAAGCAGGGGCTATCTAAAAGGAATCTGGGTGGCCCTGGTAAAAAGAGACCAGCAGTCCTGTCCAGAGAGTAGCTCCATAGTTCTCACAAGCCTCAGTCAAGTTTAGGTTTCAGTGAGACAGTGACCTTGCTGGTGGCACAGTCTGCAGTGGTGAGCAGTTCTATTTTGTCATTCCTCATGACTTGGGAGGATGACTGGGTACCCACTTGACAGGGAACCTATTGCTTATGACATAGCTACTTTGGCCTGAGCACCAGGGATAATCAGTCAAGGAACCCTGACAAGCCAAAAAGTACAGATGGCTGGAGGCTGGGCTCAGGCAGTGACTTGTATAGGGGTAGCCCTGCTCCCTCTTGGTGGTGGCTAGGGGCAGTTCTCATCAACTGAGAATAACTTTGGAGTCTGACAGCCTTGAGCTTGAGATTAGTGGGTGGATCAACCTTGAAAGGCACCTATCTTCCACAAGGATTCTGCTGTAGACCCTGAGAATTCTGAAGCTATAGGAGGCAGCCATAGCCACAGCTGTTCAGCAAGGTGTTTAATACTTAAGTGATTTTGAAAGTAAGAGACAGGTCTGTCTGTGCAGATCTCAGTGCTGTGCTTTCTTCCCCCACTCCCAACATAGTTGGGAGCTGCCCTCAAGTAGTAGACACTCCAGAGTACAAACTCCTGAGTCTCATAGGTGGGAGAACTTGTCTTGCTCAAATTTGCAAAGCTAACTGTAGCCAGCAGAGGGCCTTGGTACACAAAGAAGGGAAGCTACTAAAGTGAGGATGCTCTGGCTGACTTCTATCCCTGTCCAGTCCAGGCTCAGCACTAGCATGACTCATTTGTAAGAAAAAAATTTTAAGACAAAAGTTTACAAGTTCAATGGATACTGCTCCTTGATACACCCATCTGGAATATTTCAATTTTAGAGGATCCAGAAAAAAGCCTCTCTGCCACTTCACCTTTGTTCTTGTCCCTTCCCTCTCCTTTCTCCTTTTTACTATTCTTTTTCCTAGTATTTTAATTTTACCTTATTATTTTCAAAAAAGTTCTCTGTTTTGATTCAGTTCTTACATTTGTATAATTTTATGTATTTTTCCATTATTAGGGAATTTTTACTTTGTTCTTCTCAATCTCTTGCTCTTTCTTCTTCTTTATAATTGTCTTCACTTCTCCTTTTCCTTGATTTTATCTAATTTTGCTTCTCCTCTATTTCCCCCTTCTTTTCTCTCATTGATTTACTATTTCTACATTTACCCCAACAACTTTGCTTGTTTTTTTGAGACAGAGCCTCATATTGTCCAGGCTAGCCTTGAACTCCTGATGCTCCTACCTTTACCTTCCAAGCACTGAAATTATAGGTGTGCATCACTACAGCAGACTTAACTCTTATGCTTTTAACTTTATAGCTCAGTCTGTATTATTTTTGCCATTTTATGTTCTATGGTCATTGATGGCATACTAGTAGCATTTAGGAGATTTTAAGTGTATTTCTGTATTTTTTGGGGGAGGGGGCAGGTCTGGGGATTGAACCTAGCTCCTCATACATATAAGGTAAGCACTCTACCACTGAACTACAACTCCAGCCCACACTTCTCTGTCTTGTTTGGTTTGGTGTTGTTGCTGTTACAATGTTTTCTCCATTCTAAGAATTACTATTAATGGCTCATGAAGATCTCCCAAATAAAACTACAAGAAATTCTCAAACCAACAGATACACAAATTACAACACAGAAACATGAAAAACCGACATGTCTCGTAAAAGACGGTAACTTTTCATTACTGAATTCAAGATACCGAATTGGATAAAATGCTAGGTGAAGAATTCTTTGTTTTTGTAAACATGATAAAACACTTCAAAAAGGATACAAATAAGCAGATAAATACAAAAGTCTTAACACAGATGAGTCAGTAGTATGGGTAAGAACACCAGCAACATGGACAAAATTCAGCAAGGACTCCATGATCCTGAGAAAGAAATGACATCTGGAAATGAGAATGAATAGGATTAAAACACAGTGGGAAACATCACCAAGAATAGACTGAGAAGAAGAAAGAGTATCAGGGATGGACAAGACTGAGCAAACACTGCATTAAGACATCAACATAAAACCCAACCAACACCTCCACAAGCACAACCTTAGCCTCCATGAACTTCAGTGTCGAGAGAAGATTAAAAGCTAAAGGCACAGAATATCTATCCAATGAAGTTAAAGCAGAAAACTCCCCAGATCAAGAGAAAAATGAACATTTAAGCCCAAGAAGACACAATCAGAGAAGAAACTCTCCACAACACATCATAGTTAAGATGCCAAAAGAAAAACAAAGAAACAGCATTAAGGCTAGAAGAGAAAAATGCCAACTCATTTAAAAGGGAAAATTCATCAGAATCACATCAGATTTTTCACCAGAAACCCTAAAAGCCAGAAAAACATTAAATAATGTATTTCAAGGCCTGAAAGTGAGTAACTGTCAACCAAGATTGCTACAGCCAGTTTAAAGTAATTCGTGACTACCTAAGACAGCATTTTAGGAGATACTTAAAAAAAAAATCCTAAGCACAGAGGATGAAGAATGGCAGCCTCAATCACGAGAACAAAGAGGAACAGGAGAGGAACAAATGCATGGAGAACAACCGGGAAATAACCCATCAGATCGAACGCAGCAAATCCTTGCTATCAATAAGGAGAGAGAAAAACCAATCCAACCAACCAGAAAATCAATACAATTAAAGGAATTAGCAAACTTCTCTCAGTACCAGCCCTAATTAAGACTACGTTTGACTTTCCAATGAAAAGAACAAGACTAGCTGAGTGGCTCACAAAACAAGATCCAACCATCTGTTGTCTCAATGAAACAAATCTCACTGACAAGAGACAAGACAGGACAAGAGAGAAAGGATGGAAGATACCTACCAGGAAAATGGAGCTGAAAATAAGCTGAAATAGCTTTCTGATAACTGATAAAGCTGACTTCCATTCAACCTTGGGATAAATAGAGAAGGCCACTATATAGTAATAAAGGGACCAATCTATAAAGAAGATGTAACAATTTAAACACATACCCATTGAACACTGGAACTGCCACTTTCATAAAGTAAGCATTAATAGATGTAAAAAGAGAGATAAGACCCAATATAGTAAGAGTGGATGACTAAATACCCACTTTGACCTTTAGAGTCATTCAGACTAAAGTTCAATGAGGAAACTTCAGAGTTAACCTGCACCACAGATCAAGTGCTCTTAATAGATATTTACAGAATAATCTATGTAACACTCTGAGCATTTCTCTAATCACATTTTACGTCAGAAAACATCTTAACAAATATGAAAGAAGAGAATTCCTTGCATCTCTTCAGATCATAGTGACATAAAAGTAAAAATAAATAGCAAGAGAAACTATAGAAACAGTACAGGTATCTCTGTATTGTACAAAATGCACACTTAAATGATCAATCAATGAGTCATTGGAGAAATCAGGGAGTAAATTAAAAAACTCCTCGAATCAAATGAAAATGAAAGCACAGCTTACCAGAACCTGGGACACAGCAAAGGCAGTCTGAAGGTTATAGCTGTAAGTGCCATGTTAAAAAAATAAATCACAGCGGGCCAGGCGCAAGTCTTTAATCTCAGCACTTGGGAAGCAGAGGTAGGTGGATCTCTGTGAGATGGAGGCCAGCCTAGTCTACCTAATGAGTTCCAGGCCAGCTGAGGCTACAGTTCTCAAAACACCAGAAAAAAAAAAAAAAAAGAATGGTTCAATATACGCTAATCAACAAGATGTAATTAAACCTAAGGACTGAAATCACATAATCATGACAATCAATGCAGAAAAGTTGACAGAGTTGAACATTCCTTCATTTTATTTATTATTATTTAAAATTTTTTATTTTAAGTATATGAGTGTACTGCCTGCATGTATGTAAGTGCACCCATGTTGTGCAATGCCTATGGAGGTCAGAAGAGGGCACTGGATCCCTTGGATCCACTGGAGTTATGGATGGCTGTTAGCTGCCACGTGGATGCTGGGAACTAAACCTGGGTCCTCTATAAGAGCAGCCAGTGCTCTTATCTGCTGAACCATCTCTTCATTCCCAAACATCTCTGCTTGATAAAAGCCCTTGAAGACACTATAAATAGAAGGTTCATACCTTAGCATAAAGGCTATATATGACAAACCTATAGCCAACATTGTACTAAATAGGGAAAATCTGAAACTATTCCCTCTAAAATCAGGAATGAGACAAGGACGTCTATTCTCTATACTCTTATTCAGTGACTTGACATCTTAGCTACAGCAATAAGGTTAGAGACAGAATAAAAGTGATACAAACAGGAAAGGTGTTAGTCAAATTAAACTTGCTTGTAGATGACATGGTCATGTACTTAGAGACTCCAGTAGAGAACTCATATCTGATTAATACATTCAGCAAAGTGGAAGACAAAGTCAATATCTAAAAAATCAGTAGCTTTTATATACATCAGAAATGAACATGTTGAGAGGAAATTAGGGAAACAACATTTACAATAGTTTCAGAAAAAACAAACCATCATCACTGAGGGACAAACCTAACCAATGACGTAAAAGACCTTTACAATGATGGTGTCAAAATCATACTTTGGAGAAAAGCAGCCTCTTCAACTGACTCCTGTAAGTTGTCGTCTCATCTCTGTATACACTGTGAACACATACATACTTCACCCTTCCACCAAACAGTGTTAAAAAAAAAAAACAAAAACAAAGAAAGGAAGGGAGGAAGGAAGGAAGGAAGAAAGAAAGAGAGAGAAAGAAAGGGGCCAGCTCATCAGGTAAAGGCAGTTGCCATTAAGCCTGAAGACCTGAATTCAAGTCTCAGGATCCAAATGGTAGAAGGAGAGAAACAACTCATGCAAGTTGTTCTCAGACCTCTACACGCCAGCATTGTGGCATGTGTGTGCACACCCACACAGTAAATAAATACTTGTATGTAAAAGAAGAAAAGATGGCCGGGTGTGGTGGTGCAGGCCTTTAATACCAGCACTTGGGAGGCAGAGGCAGGAGGAGCTCTGTGAATTCAAGGCCAGCCTGGTCTACATAGTGAGTTCCAGGACAACTGGGGCTACAAGGAAACCTGTCTCAAAAAGACAAAATAAATAAATAAAAAAGTAAATAAAAAAAGAAGATAAAAATAGAACTACCATATGACCTAGCTCTTCCCTGCATGTGTATAAATATAAAGGGCTCTAAGCATATCATAGAGACACCTGCACATCCATGTTTACTGCTGCACTATTAATAACAGCCAAGATATAGAACAAGTTTAGCTGCCCATAACCAGATAAATGGATAGCTGGGCATGGTGGCATATGCCTTTAATTCTAGCACTCAGGCTGCCAGATTTCTGTGAGATGGAGACCACCGTGGTCTACATAGTGAGTCCCAGGCCACCTGGGGCTATAGAAAGACCCTGTCTGAAAAAGGAAAAAAAAAAAAAAAAGACCCAGATTAATGGATTAAAGAAATGTGGTACATATATACAAGGGAATTTTTATTCAATTATAATGAATGAAATTATAGTTTGCAGGAAAATGGATGAAGTGGAGATTATTGTGTTAAGTATAATAAGCCATGTGAAGCAAGAAAAATACTACATGTTCTTTCTCTTATGGGAAACCTGGATTTAAACACATACATGCATATAGATGAAAGCAGACAAAGGACAATCTAGAGGAAGGGGACTGGAAGAGATGGGGGAGGACAATCACGAGGTGAGTATGATCAATGTACATTTATGCATATGCACAAACATGTCAGAATGAAGCTCAGTATTGTGTATGTTAAACAAAGAAATAAAAGTGTATGAAAAAGTCTAAAGGACAGTTCTCAGTTCTAGCTTATTCCATCTCATGATGTGCTTGGTTTTTACATACTGATAACTCTCTTCTTTTTTGGGGGGTGGGGAGAAACAGAGTGCCACTTATATAGTTCATGCTGGCCTCCTCTTGGTTTGGCCTTCCAAGGGCTAGGAATACAGGTATGTACTTCATGCCCAGCCTAACTCTCTTCTTTAGCACGCTTTCCTCTCGGTCTCTGAAGCATTGTTTCCTCTGCTTCTCTGGTCATGCTGCCTGGTTTCCTCATGGGCCTTCATCTTTGTCTACTCCTTTGCATGGTGGTACTCTCAGGGGCTCTTTGAGGCTGGGCCATCTTCCTACTTTATACTCAAGCCTCATCTTACAGGCTACTCTATCTTATTTCTTTTCCAGGATTTAATTACTGATGCATTAATATTTTTTCTTTAATTGCTCAAAGAATTTGAGAATGAAGAATGAAAGAATTTGTTTAATGAAGGCTTTATTATGCTTTGAAACACCTATTAAATAACATGGTATAAATATCACAGCTTGATTCTCTAATACTACTTTAGTTAAATAAAACACATAAATAAAAATTTAACAGTGAATGAAAATTACCTTTGTCACCTAGGTCTCTAAAAAAAGTTGATCCACAACGTGCAGTTTGGATTCCTGTCAGTATATCCTCCACATCCTTTGAACACACAAATTCAAGTCTTTCAATTTAGAGTTCATTTCCCATGCTACCCCAAACAACCAACTAAAAGCCCCCATGTGCTTACCTTTTTTGCCAGCTTCTTGACTAGTGTTTTACCTATAGCAAAGAAGAAATATTGTTTAGTACTTCTAATCCTTTGTAACACTCAGATTGCACTAAGAAAATTGTCTCAAAAACAACTAAATATCTGTAAGTCAAAGTTGGCAACTTTAGTCAATATCCCTAATATAAAATCATGAACCAAAGAATTCTGGGTCTGAACACAAAGATATTACAGTTTTTTGCAAGATATATTTTTACTTTCATACATCCTGTTCCAGTGGGCTTTATGTCTTGTGGGCATCATACATTGATTTGTGCCACATGATTTCTTTCTTCATATATTAAAACCTGTCTTTTTGGTTTCACTGATTTAAAAAACAATCACTCATGTTTATTATTATTATTTATTTATTTTTGAATTAAAAAATTATCTGTATGAGTGAATTGCCTGCATGTATGTGAGTGCACCTGTGTCATGCAATGCCACGGAGGTCAGAAGAGGGCTTCGGATTCCCCTAGAACTGGAGTTAAGGATGGTTTGTAGCCACCATGTGGGTGCTGGGAATCGAACCTGGGTCCTTTGCAAGAGCAGTCAGTGCACTTGACCGCTGAGCCATCTCTCCAGCCCCTATTTAGTTATTTTTAAATTTTTATCATTTATTTATTTAATTTTATGTGTATGAGTGTTCTGTTTCCATGTATATAAGTATACTACCTACATGCAATACCCTCGTGGGTCAGAAGAGGGCATTGGATCCCTTGGAACTGGATTTACAAATGGCTGTTAGCTGTCACATTGGTGCTGGGATTGGAAGCTGGGGTCCTCTGCAAGCGCAGCCAGTGCTCTTAACCTCTGAGCCATCTCTTTAGCCCCATCTTTTTTTTTTTAAATTTATTTTTATTTTATGTGTATGTGTGTATTGCCTGCATATAAGTAAGTGCACCCATATCATGCAATGCCCGTGGAGGTCAGAAGAGGCTGTCGGACCCCTGGGACTGGAGTTATGGACAGTTGTTAGCTGCCATGTGGGTGCTGGGATTTGAACCTGGGTCTTCTGCAAGAGCAACCAGTGTTCTTAAGCACTGAGCCATCTCTCCAGCCCCAGCCCCATCTTTTTTAATTTTTGAGGGAGGGTCTTACTATGTTGCCAAGGGCTAGAACTCGTGATCTTCCTGCTTCTTCAGTCTAGGATTATAGGTGTGTGCCATCATGCTTGTCTCCTCATAAAGATTTTCTTAAAGTTATGCCACAAGGGCTAGGGAGATAGCCCAGTGGTTAAGAGCAAGAGGACCTGCATTCAGTTCCCAGTACCCACATGGTGACTAATAACTGTCCATAACTCCAGTTCCAGGGGATCTGATGTCCTCTTCTGATCCTTGTGTGCACTGTGTGTATGTGGTACACTTACATACATGTGGGCAAAGCACTCATACACATAAAGAAAAAAGAGAGAGAAAGGAAAAAAATGTCATGTGGGGAGGTTACGGAACCTTTAGGAGGTGCAGCATTGCTGGAGGAAATACGCCATTGGGGGCTTGTTTTGAGAGTCTTTTTTTTTGGTCTTTTTGTAGCCCCGCTGGCCTGGAATTCGCTATGTAGACCAGGCTGGCCTCGAACTCACAGAGATCCCCCTGCCTCTGCCTCCCAAGTGTTGGGACTAAAGGCGTGCGCAACCATGCCCAGTTTGAGAATTTTATAGGCTCAACCTCCTCCTTCTCTCTCTTTCTGCATCATGTGTGCGAATAACAACGTGATCAGCAAGCTTCCTGCTCCTGTGGCCATGTCATGCCTTCCTCACCATGATGGACTCTATCCCTCTGGAACTCTGAGCCAAAATAAACCCTTTCTTCCTTAAGTTGCTCTTGGTCCTGATATTTTATTAGAGCAATAGAAAAGCTAGCATAGGCCCATGTCTATGACATTACCCAGCAGTCACAGGAGCATGGAGTACCTGGTACTTTTGCAGCAGTCTCTGCTTTATGAACATACTATAGAATTAATTTGGGAACTGAATGAAGTGCTGATCTGTGAATGAGGAGAGGCTGGTATGTTTTAGGCCCTGTCTCTCAAACTAACACCTTACAATACCATATTCCAAAACAGTATAAACTGTTGCTGATAACTGAGCTCTAAAAGATGAATAGTAAAACTCCTTTCAGTTTCCAATTAAAATAAGCACAAAAAGTTGCACGCGAGTGCATGTGTGTGTGTTTGAATATTAGGAAGAAAACCATAAAAGGTCCTTATTTTTTTCCCATGAAATTGAATCATTTTAATATTAACAAGTAAAAACAAGATAAAGCGTTCATTTGTTATACTGAAATCCCCAAAAGTAAGATTAAAATAGGTGGACTCGCAAGGCATCTAAAATTTAGAATTACTTTCTAGAGGCTATTGGAAGAGTAAAAATGTGGTTTGGGTTTGGATTTTGAAAATGATTATTTAAAAACTTTTATTTATCACAGCCTTGCCTATAATTTTCAGTGACTGCTTTTTATGGCTTCTGAAAGAATGAGCACTTCGGTGAAAGTGAGGAGTAAGTAGCTAAGCTTAAGTGTGTCTAAAGAATTTAAGGAGAAAAGGGTGGTATTCTTCCTGAATCTCCCAGGGGAGGTGCAGTCTGTTCTTAAGATTGAAAAGACCACCCGTTCTTCCTCAACTAGAAAATGCAGCCACAGACCCCAATGGGGATGGGCTGGTTTTAAGTTATTTACAGCCCAGAATAAAAATGTTTTTTTCTAGAATGATTTGAAAACTAGTCTTCAAGTGCTATGAGAACACTGATTTTCTTTTTAACTGGATTAAGGGGCTATGAGACTTCTCAGAGTCCTTCTAAGTCTTGATAGCTGATTTTCTTTTTTCAGGAACAATTTCATCATCAACTCATGCTTTCAAGACTTGAATATCTACGTTTAACATTGCAATATTCACAACTGCCAAGATACAGAACTAGCTTAGCTGTCCATAACCAGATAAATGGATAAAGGAAATGTGGTACATATTCACAGGTAAGTTTTATTCAGCCACAAAGAAGATGAAATTATGCTACTTGCAGGAAAACACACGGAATTGGTGATTATCACTGAAGGAAAGTCAACCTGACAAATGACCGAACAAACTGACCATTAACTTACCATGCTTCCCAACCCCAGGAGAAAGATACATCTGAGTCAGAACTCTTGGCCTCTAGCTTAGATATCAGGTTCCTTACCAACCCCCAGTAGAGGAAATCTGGTTCCTTATCAGCCTCCTTGCAGACCTGGGTCCTAACCAATCAACTTGCAGAAGATTCCTGGTTCCTCTATCAGAACTCTCCATTTCTCTTTCCCAGATCCCAAGAAGGAGTATGAAACCACTCAAAGGCACAACCCACTTTCTGGGATTTTTCTGGGCCCACCTACAAATCCCAGATCTCCCCCATTCCTGACATACAACCTCTATTCCTTAGGGAAGGCTGCTTGACCTTCATAGCTGATAAAACTATCTGCATCTGTTGAGGTTGGTTTCTACTTCTTTATCATGTTGCCTTTTCATCCACATTACATAAAATCATATTACATAATCATATTATGTAAAATAGGCGGCCAGACTCTGAGAGACAAATACCATATTTTCTTGAAAACCAAAAAAAAAAAAAAAAAAAAAAAAAGCAGAGGGCAATAAAAAGAAAAGGACAGAGGCGACCATGAACAAGCAATGCAATATGCAGATGTGTGCAAATGTCATAGTGAGCATAGCTCATTACTTTGCTTAGTTATTATGCTAAATAAAAAGGGGGAAAAGATGTTCTCTGCCCATTTTCATCACTGTAAACTTCTGCCCTTGAAATCTAAAAAACAATGCTTCTAATAAATGTAACAAATGAAATAACCTACTATTAAAAAGTGATGAGAACATTTCCAGTTAGGCAGGAAATAGAGAATCGTGTCTTTTCTCTCATCCCAAATTTAAAAGTCTCCCCTTGATCTCATTTCTACCCCCACCTATCACTTCACCTCTCACCATCCTTTCACAGAAAACCACATCAGTGCCTTTTTCTTTATCCATTTTCTCTTTCCCCACTTTTTCCCCCCTTAAATCTACTCCATTCATTTCACCAAAATGTGCTTAGAAAGATCACAGACACCTCTCATGCTGGTAATCCCATGATGAAAACAGTCCTTATTGTACTTGATCCTCCATTGTATTTTTCCTGAGTATTGCTTCCTCCTGGAGTCACCTCTGGCATCCATCCTCACAGCATCCATCCATCCTCCTGGTTTTCCTCCTAGCTTTGAAGCTGCTGCTTCTCACTTTCCTCTGGGTTCTCATCTCAACCAGCCTCAAAGTGGTTAAGTATCCTGGGCTCAGTCCTCTGATATGTCTTTTCTGTCTAAATAAACTTTTGAGATCTAAAAGTATCATAGCTTTAAACAACTCTGAAGACTCTTAATATTTCTAGTATCTATGAATTTTTCATAGTAAAGATGTGAGACTATTTGAAGGTTTAAGAAATGAAACAGCAGAGAAAAGGGAACAGAGTGGAGGCACCAGCTGCAGCAGGGCAATGTGCCCTTCCAGGCCAGCTGGGACTACAGGGAGACCCTGTCTCATAAAGACAAAAAGAAAAAAAAAAGGGGAGGGAGGGAGCGGGGGGAGGGTTCTGGTGTCCAGGAAGCCGCACCCCAGAGAGAGAGAGAGAGAGAGAGAGAGAGAGAGAGAGAGAGAGAGGGAAAGTTGCAAACTGTGGCTACAGGGAGAGAGGATGAAGGGAGCTTGGGATGGCAGACAGTTGAGACTGAGAAGCTCTTGTAAGTTCAGAGAGTAGACATATTAGGTAGCAGATAAAGTGGAAGGCTGACCAATTAGCTGCTGCCAGTCTGGGATTCTGAACACTGAGATTTGTAAAACTGGGACAATTCCAGGGGGTATGCATGGGATGGGAATGGTGAAAATGAAGGTCACTGAAAATGAAGGTCACAGTAAGAGAACATAAGAAAGGGGAGGTGGCATTCTGCAGAGGAGCAGGCTTTTGTGGTCTTAAAGTAAAAGCAGAGGAGCTCCCGTGCCTACCAGGAACCAGGCAAAAGGAGTGGCAAGTGTCCACTGTGTCAGGCAGAGGCAGCTTACATAAGCCCATCAATTGCTATTCATAAAGGATCTTATTTGCCAAAAGGCCAAAAAGATAAATACCAGGTAAAATGAGTTTAAAATCTAATAACTTTTAGATTGCTCTGTATCTTTCTGTTTACCTAGAGGCCATGGGTCAGTGGTTTGGCTTGGTTTTTTGTTTTACTGCTCACGATCTGTAGGAATGTAACTAAGATTATTCTTCTTATCTATGATGAAAAATGAAGATGAAGGACACCATATGTATAAAAGATGTATTATTTGGCCTGAAAAATTACTGAATTCTTGATTTGGCTCAGTGCCTTTTGATCGTTTAACTGCATTCCAATGAATAATAAAAGTGGAAAAGTTAGTCTTTAAGCGTAGTACATGTTAGTTCTTTGACTGTGTTTATAGAGGCCGGTCTGATGTCCTTTTCTGTTAAATCTTTTATCTGGCTGCAATCACAAGCACTTTCCATTGCCCACTTTGTTCAGTGGTGCTACATTTTCTTGTTTCTTTACATGTCTCTTATTTTTTGTTGTTGTTGAATCTAGACATTTCAGGTAATATAGTAAATCTGTATACTAGTTTCCTTGCCCCTTAGTTTGTTCTCATTTTTGCGCATATTTTTGCTCAGTGTCTGACTGGACTACTTCAGTGACAACTCTCTCACTCTGCCCTGTCTATAGTGCTAAGCTTCTGGGTTTACTCCCCAGAGAGGCATAGCTTAGGTGCCCATAGTACTTGGAATGGTGGGAGTTAGGGTGCTCTGGAGGTCTTTCTTCTCCTCATCAAGATGCAGAGCTCAGCTGGCTGCCCTGCTGTTTTGATGAGTATCCTGGGATACTCTGATCTAGAGATAATTCTTCAAATCTGGGCTCCCCTGAAGGAATAATTCATGACCCCAGGAAGGGCTCTCATTGTCATCTCTTCTCCAAGTGCTCTCTACAAAGCAGCCAGTGTACAGTTTAGCCTGTTATTTTCACTGAATGTATCAATGACTCTCAAGTACCTCTTACCACAACCTACACCTGTGAAGGGGAGGAGGTGCATGTTTCATTCACTATGTAGTCTAGGATGGCTTCAAACTGGTAATCCTACAACCTTAGCCTCCTCAGTGCTGGGATTACAGGCATGTGCTACCATGTTCAGCTTACCTATATCTGACCTGTTTTCTAGAGTGCTTGAAATTCCCCATTTTATGTTAAAATGTTGTTTCATTGGAAAGAGACTGAGAGCTACATATTTGCCTGCTTCTACTACCAAGGCAAAAATCTGAGGCCAGAGCTCTGGAGCCTGATGTAGGAACAACAATACAAGTCTGAGTGATGTCTCTACTCTAGCAACTGGATGGCAGTAACCCTAGGTCTTTTTTTTTTTTTAATTAAATTTTTTTTTTTTTACATTTCTGAGAAAATTTTATTGGTCTTTTGGCTAGAATTTATTTGCCAGGAAGGATGATCTCATCATACTTCTGCTGGAACCAGCACATGAACTCCTCTTTGCTGATTCTGTCTTTGGCCCCTATGCTGCCTGTCCTGCGCTTCTTGTCTGCGATGCTGAAACCTGTCCTACCTAGCACCACATAGAAGACCAGGCCGCAGATACCAATGCTTGGGTCATATTCGATGCGCAGATCAATATGTTCCTAGATTCCAAAACCAAAGTTTCCAGTATCGGAGAAGTTATTTTTTCTTAACTCATATTCCTGACCTCCAGACCTTTCTCCAGGATTTCTTCTGCCTTGGATCCATGGAATGTACAGTGAACTGAAATCTTTTCATTTCTCCTAATACCAAAGGACCTGACAGTGTATCCAGCTTTGGAAAACACAGGTGCCTGGCCTGTGAGCTGCTCCAACACCTTGGCTGCCTGGGTCAGTCTCTACTTTCCCCCACACAGATGTTGAGGCAGAGCTTGCAGATGCGAAGTTCCCTCATGGGATTCTCCTTTTCACCTTGATTCTGCACCATGATGGAGAGCAGGAAGAAAGAATGTAACCCTAGGTCTTAATTTGCTTCTATCTGTGTGGAAATACTGCCTTTCAAGTTGGGACAAGAGCAGCCAGGTTTGCAGTGCTCCCAGTGCCACAGCACCCAAGGCAAAGCCCCATTCCATAAGTGAGGAATGGTTGGGAGAAAGCTCTCTCACCTCTCAGCTGCCCCACAGTACTTAGCCTTAAGTGGCAGGGCAGAATGTGGGATGCTAACGAACTGCTCTCCGAGGAAAGCCCTCTCCTCTGATAGCTCTCTTGCCCAGAAGAGCACTCCTGTGTTTGTGGCTACAACAGTCTGGAATGAGTTTCCAGCTAATGAAGCTGAGATGGGCAGGCAGGGATCAGTCTTAGCTCAAGTGCTCCAGTCTCAAGCATTTCTGACCAGATTTTAGCAGCTTTTCTTGAACAGATGTTTCTAAATTTTCCGTATTATCTAAGACTCATTTCTAGGGATTTTAAATGATGTTCTTAAATTCTTTTCTTACCAGTTTCAGTGGCAACGAATCCATTGGGGTTCTTTATGTTGCCAAGGATATTAAGTGTGATTACTCTTACTGAGTAAAACTCCATGGTGTGAATACACCACAATTCACCCATTCTTACTAATGGACACATGGGCTGTTTCCATCTTTGTTTGCCAACTCAACACTGCTGTCGTAAACATTCTTTTGCATATATCCTAGGACATACCAGCAAGTGTTCCTGTTGGGTATAAAGTATACATGTATAGGAATGGAAATATATAATGTTTAACTTTGCAAGGTAGTTACACATTGTTTTGCAAAGTGAGAGTACATAATAAAGTCTTTGCTGATCTACATGCCTGGTAAGCTACATTCTCTTCAACCTTTGCTGTCAGACTTAACTGTTGCCAATCTAATAGGTATAAAATGATCTTATACTAGTTACATACAAGGGAAAATATGCTCATGCTCATTTTTTTTTTGTTTCCTCCTCTGTGAACGTCTACTTCTACCCATTTTTATGAATTGTAAAGGGAGAGGGTAGGATGCAGGGATACAGCAATGTGGGGATGCAGTGATGCTGGAAGGGAAAGAGAGGCAATTCCCTTCTCCCTTATTTGGCTTTTTGTGGCAATTCTGGGATGGAACCTAGGGCCTCACACATCCTAGGCAAGCACACTACCACTGAGTTGCACCCACTGCCCTTAGGAGAGTTCTTTAGTTGAATCTATGAACAAAATTAATATGAATCAATTAAAGAAAGCCTTTGTTTTATTAAATTCACATGTATGTGGAGAACCTCATAAAAAAATGAAGTCTGAAGAAGTGACCAAAGCAAGATGCTTTTATACTTTTTAGAGGAAGAAAAACAAAGGCTTGAGATCCTGAGGTTCATTTGTCCTCTTGGACCAAGGCAAATTCTAGGGACGTCATTAAGAGATATATAGGGAGGGGGTGCGTAGAAGCTAATGGAAACTAAGGGTCACTTCAAAGTGTTTGTTAATTGGGACTGCAATGAATTACTCTAGTGACCAGTCTGGTGATCAAGGCTCTTTTTCTGGTCTTGGTTTGTGAAGGATGCCCCTCCTAAGAGGACCTTTATGGCTTGCTGTGTGTAGGAAAAGAGGCCAAATGGGCCTTTCTGAAGTTTCTTCAGTGATATCACTTTGAAATAATCACTGTGACACTTGGCATATCCGGAAACGGACTGCCCTTAATTCCTTCATGAGCGTATCCTTTTCTGTATTATAGTTTCATATGTATATACTGTTTTACCAATATTATGCGTTTTAAAGTAAGCCAATTTTTGGCTTGGCTTTTCAATTTCTCTATGGAAGATTTTGGTAAGGTTCTAATTTTAACATGGCTAAATCTTACTCTTTTAGGTTAGTACTTTTTGTCCTGAAAATGTTTCTCACCTGGCAAGGTAGCATACACATGTAATCTCGGCACTTGGGAGGCAGAGGCAGGCAGGTCAATATGAGTTTGAGGCCAGCTTGGTCTACATAGTGAGTTCAGGACAGCCAGGAAAAAAGGAAAGAAAGAAAGGAAGAAAAGACATGTTTCTCTATACCAAGGATGACAAATCCTACTGGTAACAAATTCCTCAGTGCTTGCTCACCTGAGAAAGCCTTTATTTCTCCTTTTGAAGGACAATTCACTGAATATTCTAGGTTGGTGATTTTTTCTTTCAAGTTTTGAAATATCTGACCTACCTTCTTGCTTACATGATGAAGAGGTATGATAAACTTGAGGCTCTTCTGCAGGGGGTGTTTATTCCCTCTGGCTTCTTTCAAGACTTTCCCTTTTCCTTTAATTTTCTGCAGTTTAACTGTGATATACCCATTTTGATGTTTATTTGTATAAGTGAATGAGATTGGTCCTCAGAGTTTTGTTTTTGTTTCTTAATTAGACACTCTATTGAGGCTGGAGTGATGGTTCAGTGGTTAGGAACATGTAGAGGACCAGAGTTTGGTTGGCTGAACTACCTGGAACTCCAGCTCCAGGGGATCGAGTGTCTCTGGCCTCTGCAGGCACCCAAACAGACCCATATACATAATTAAAATAAAATAAAGCCTTTAATCCCAGCACTTGGGAGGCAGAGGCAGGCAGATCTCTGTGAGTTCAAGGCCAGACTGGTCTATGTAGTGATTTCCAGGCCAGCTGGGGCTACAGGGAGAGCCTGTCTGCAAAAAAAAAAAAAAAAAAAAAAAAAAAAATATTACTTTGGGCTTGGGGGCAGAGCAAACAGAAACCCAGGCAGATCTCTGTGAGTTCAAGGCCAGACTGGTCTATGTAGTGATTTCCAGGCCAGCTGGGGCTACAGGGAGAGCCTGTCTGAAAAAAAAAAAAAAAGAAATAAAAAATATATTACTGTGTGTCTGTGTGTCAGTGCTACAGTACACATGTGGAAGTCAGAGGATAACTTTGTAGACAGAGTCAGTTCTCTCCTTCCACCTTTATGAAGCTTCCGGGGATCAAAGAACTCAGGTCACCAGGCTTGTGTGGCAAGCACCTTTACTTGCTAAGCTGCATCACCTGTCCCTTTTAGGAGTTATCTCTCAAGCTATTCCATACTCAGATTCTAGCAGCTAATCAGTTATTCTTTAAATATTTTACACAAGATCCTGGTGGATTCTAGGTGGCTTCCGATCCAGGCAAGCTCTGACCCTCTGGACTTGCTTGTCTTCAGTTTTCAGGAAAGGGTATTCTATGACCTCAGTTCTGACTGTGACCCCTGATGGATCTGGGTGGCCCACTTTACATTTTTCATCTTTTGTTCTTTTCTTTTCCTACTGTGAGGGCAGGAGTGATAGTGTCCAGGTCCTGGACATGTCAGAGTTTAAACTATTTTTTAAGTAGGTCAATATTTTTAAAAGTTTTTGACACAAACTGTTAAATTTCCTTCCAAGGAGCTATATTAAAATAATCTAAATGTACTTTTACCACCTATTGTTCTTAAATCATCATTGTTCCCACATTAATTGAAGCTAGAAGCCAACCCATCCCTTCCCAGTACACATTCCTTGGCTGGGTGGGTAGGTCCCTGAAATCTTATAATCTGGCCCTGATCTGCTTCTCAATATAATCTCCAAGAACTGCTCCTGTGGTCCTTGGTTTCCAGTGACTGGTGAGCTTCCTGTCCCTTGGTTATACTTTGTGTATTCATTTGTACTGTTCATTCCTCATGCCTTTCCAAGCCCTCTCAGCTTTCCCAGTTCAATCACTCTGCTCTGTCTTCAGCATTCAGCTGCTGCACACTCCCCAGTTCTAGGATGAACTGTGGCTTTGGGGAGTTTAGGAGAACAAGATGTTGTAGAGAGCTGACTGCAGTGTGCACACAGTCCATTTGTGGCAAAGTGAGAGGGCCAGCTTAGGTGACAAAAGCAAACCTCTGACAGCACTCGTAATAACAGAGTTTACTATTTATGAAATAATTATAGTTGTATACTTTGGTTTTTCATTATATTTTTTTTTCTTCAGGATTTCTTTTTTACTTATGGCATGACTGTGAAATGGCTCTCCTTAATAATCTATTTTTTTCTACCAATTTAAAACATGAACTCTATTAAAAACCAATTTAGTGACATTGTTTTTTCATGTCTTTTAGAAAAATCTATACAAAAAACAACTCCTTTAAAGACAGACACATATGAAAGCTTGAAGTTGCCACATCATAACAAGCAAGTGCATGGTACAAGAACAGTGATATCAGTGCAGAGAAGTTATCACCAGCTCTGAAAACTGGCTTTCAGCCCTGATGTTTAGTTTAAGCTTAAGAAAAACATTCACACTGGGTGTAGTGGTACACACTTTTAAACTCAGCACTCGGGAGGCAGACACAGGTAGATCTCTGTGAGTCTGAGACTAGCTTGGTCTACATCACCAATTCCAGGCCAGCTAGGGCTACATAGTGAGACATGGTCTCTAAAAATAACAACAAAACTACTCACGTTCTATTTGCTCAAACATCACTGAAAAGAGAAAGTCTCGGGGTGTCATATAATATTCTCCATTATGTTCCAGTGAAGAAAACTGCATAAACCGCTGTTTACGAAGAGACAGTTTCTCTATGGGTCCACAGTCATTTTTCTATAAAAGAAAAAGAAATTATTATGATTTAACCTTTCTTTCAGTTTGATTTCCAAACTCAGATACTTCTAGAATAATTTTAAAAAATTTTATTTATACGTGTGTGTGTGTGTGCCTGCTTATCTGTATACGCACCACTTGCCTACAATGCCTGTAGAATTCAGAAGAGGGCATTGGATCCCCTGGAACTGCAGTTACAGGCAGCTGAGAGTCATCATGTGAGTGCTGGGAACTGACCCTGAGTCCTTGGCAAGAGCAGCAAGTGCTCTTAACCGCTGAGCCATCTCTCTAGCCCCTAAGATGATCTTTAAAGAGTAATTTAGGTTTGACAATCTCCAAAGTTTAAATTATTCACTTAACAAACATTAATCAAGTCCCTAGTTTTCAAGGAACTGAAGTTATAACACTGAATAAGACTAATTGAGCCAGGCGTGGTGGTGCACACCTTTAATCCCAGCACTTGAGAGGAAGAGGCAGGCGGATCTCTGTGACTTCAAGGCCAACCTGGATTATTTAGCAAGTTCCAGGCCAGCTGGGGCTACAGGGAGACCCTGTCTCAAAAAGACCAAAACAAAACAAAACAAAATTGAAGGGAAATTATATTCCAGTGGGAGAATGACATTAACAAATAAATGTGTAAAATGACATAAGCTAGCAAGAACTGCCACAGAAGCAAAAAAGGAGAAAAGAGTAGTGATGACAATACTTTAGACAAGCAGGGGAAGTCTTCTGAAGGGCAGCACTTAGAGACTAAAGGGTAGGGGTTGGGAGTTGTTCGCCTGAGGAAGAACATTTCTAAGCAAAAGTCCAAGGGTAGGAATGAACCTGGTGCCTTGGGAAGAAGAGGAGGGCCACTGTCAGCAGAGTGACTGGGGAGAGAGGAGAATGATGGACAATCCCAGACTGGCAGGCAGCAGATCATGTGTAGTTGTGCTTTCACACACAACTCTGCATCCAGACTATAACAGCAACTACGAATAAGAAAGTGCAAAGGGACTCAGATTGGTGAAATACTGTTAGTGCAAGAGTCTATCTCAGGCCACTGGGCCTGGATCTTGACCAACTGCTCAAAGAGACAGCATGGAAATCTCTACTAACCTTTTACTCCTTTTACTAAGCCCTTACTCATCCTACACTGACTAATCCAGCGCACTACAGAGAATTTCGTTGATCACAGTAACTCAGATACTAAGTAGATATGGAAACTTACGTAGTGGATGTAGCAGAGTCAGACTAAAAAACCACATCTGCTCCAGTCCATGGAGTTCAGTCTCTCAATTCCCATACTATCCTCCTACACACTGAATGGGCCTTGTGCCTGGACAGACTGGAAGATGACCTAGCAGTTGACACCGACACTGGTGCCAGTGCGGAACCCTGATAAGAACGCACTGCTGGGGTACTACAACGGAGGGCTTTCCCAGGCACCACTCTCATTCTACTGTGTATCCGTCCAAGACTTATCACCTACTTCTTATATTTAGAACTAACTCCAGGATTTACCCTAACACCTGGCACATACATACATAGTATTTATCAGCAAAATATTAGTATTTATACATAGCAATAGATATGTCATTTTAACAAATTGTTATTGAGCATCTATAGAAAAACAATGGAAAGCCAGACAAATGTTAATTTATTTTTTTTTTTGTTTTTTGAGACAGAGTTTCTCCGTAGCTCCACCTGGGGCCTAGAACTTGCTAAGTAGACCAGGAGAGTCTTGAACTCAGAGATCCACCTGCCTCTGCTGCTGGAGTGCTGGGATTAAAGGCATACGCTACAACAGCCAGTTGGATAAATGTTAATTTCTATAAGGAAGCACTTAAGTGCTGTGACAGTGAATTTATAAAAATTCACCAGGAAAGGGAAGGTGGTTTGGGGCACAGTGGGCAAAGGTAACAGCATTTGCAAGCTGTAGGCATTAGAACTGGAAGAACTTGAACATGAGTATGCAGTTACTGTCTAGGAACATTTTTGTATTTTTCATAAATGTTAATTTTTAGTCTATTAACAGATAAAATTAATAGAGGGAGAAAAAGCATACTCTCAAATCTTGAAATAAATATTGGTACTTTTGTAATTTCTAATATCAAAGTTGCTTACAACCGTTAAAAATTCCTTTTTTGCTACAACTTATTTCTTTTTGTATAAATTCTTTCCACACCTTAACTACCTGCACAGCCCAATTCTTATTTATTCCTCTTGTCTATTGGTCTCATAACAAGACGGACCATTAACTCTATGTGTGCTTTGGTTTTCAAGTGGTCCTCTAACCTTGCAGAAAGCTTATTCTTTCCTGGATTTAACAGGATATCCAACATGCCAGGAAGTAAACACACAAACCTCCCACTCATTTACAGCAAGATGTAGAAACTATTTTTTTGTTTGTTTTTTGAGGCAGGGTCTCCCTGTAGTCCCATCTGGCCTGGAGCTTGCAATGTAGACTAGGCTGGCCTGGATCTCATAGAGGTCCACCTGCCTCTGCCTCCTGAGTGCAGGGATTAAAGGCCTGCACCACCGCGCCCAACTCTTAGTTTGCTTTTAATTGCTGTAATAAAAACACTGACTAAAACCAACTTGGGGAGGAAAGGGTTTATTTTATCTTATATCTCCCAGGTCACAGTTCATCGCTGAGGGAAGTCAGGGCAGGAAGTGAGGGCAGGAACCAGGAGCGCAGACCATGGAGGTATGCTTCTTATTGGCTAGCTCCTCTGGCCCATGCTCAGGCTGTTTACTTTCTTTTTTTAAATATTTTATTATTTTTATTTTGTGTGTATGAGTGTATTGCCTGCATGTATGTAAGTGCATCTGGGTCTGCAATGTCCACATAAGTCAGAAGAGAACGTCGGAATCCCCTGGAACTGGAGTTATGGATGGTTGTTAGCTGCCATGTGGGTGCTGGGAACTGAATCTGGGTCCTCTGCAAGAGCAGCCACTGCTCTTAATTGCTGAGCCATCTCTCCAGCGCCTTTAGCCTGCTTTCTTATATACATAGGACTAACCACCTGCCCAGGGGTGGCACTGCCCACAGTAGTCTGGACCCTCCCACATCACTCAATAATAAAAAAAATGCCTCACACACATGCCCACAAGGCCAATCCAATAGAAGCAATTCTCCAACTCTCTTGATGGGCATTACGCATTTATGTCTATTTCATATATTCTGGATCAACTTGCCAGTTTTAGTCTTTTATCTATTTTACTTCATTTTCCTCAATATGTTGATCAAATCTCAGACTTATTAGATGGTTTGGTGGTCAAGAATGCAATGCTCAACCATGATATCACTCCTAAGAGAAAAAAAAGATGCTTTGGTATATACTTTCCAAGAATGTACTATTATAAAACCAAACTGTTTTCTTTCTGCCTAAGCTGCCCACTGGATTGCCAACCCTGTAAGCACATGTTTCAGCTTTGTCTCACCCTACTGTGTAAAGCACTAGTTGATGCTTTGCACATAGTAGGAGTACAGTTGCTATTTATTACCCAGAAATTCTTTTATAACTTTTATTGAATTTGTTCTCTGACAATTTCACACATGTATATAATTCATTCTGGTTACTCTCACCCCACCTCTTGTCTTTCTCCTCTCCCATCAACCTTCCCTCCTCCCTACATGTCTCTTACATTCATGTCTTTTTTTTTTTGTCACTCACTAGGTTTAAAGCTATTTGATGAATTTCTAACTATCCATCAAAGTGGAGGCCTTGCCTGTGGGTTCATAGCGAAGATGGGGACTGCCCCTCCCTAGAGCCTACTGGTAGCCAAAAGTTCAGATGGGTGGGGTATGGCTCCATGAACCTCTCCCTGATCCATGACTGACTGACAACAGGCCCAGTCGTGTGCAGGCCCAGCACAGGTAACTCTGTAGGATTATGATTGCAATGACTGTGTTTTGCCCAGAGGACAGCATTTTGAAGCCCTTCCTTTGATCATCTGGTTCATACATTTTTACTGCCATTTATTTTTCCATGTACCCCGAGCCTTAGAAAGGGGTGGTATAAATAGCCTGTTAAAGGCTGAGAGTTCAACAATCATTCTAAGCACCTTGTGTAGCTACGAGTCTCTGCATTCACCACAATTCTTGGTAAAGAGAAGTTTCTCTGGTTAAGGTTGAGTGCAGCATTTGTCTACAGGTGTAGACAAATATTTAGAAGACAGTTTGACACAATGCCAATTTAGCTATGTAATAAGATCTCCTCTAGGGCTTAAGATCTCAGCGCTGGGTTTTTGACTGTGTTTATAGTATGAATTCCCTCCTGTAGAGCAGGCCCCAAATCCAATCACAGAGTAGCTGGCTACTACCATAATGATCTGTGCCACTACTACACCAGTGGGCACATCTTGCCTGGCAAGTTGGTATTGTAGCTTGTAGGGTTCACAGCTGGGTATGACCATTGATGCCCCCCGCAGCCCCCACCTCCAGTAGCCTGCATAGCACCTTCTGGCACTATGAAAGCTTCTAGCTCAGTTCCAGTTTAATTTCTCTATCTTGTAACAAAGGTGTGTCTTTAGCAATAACATTAACTCAGAATTTTAAGAGGTAAAGAGGACCTAGAGAGCATCTAGTTCCAGTGATAGCTTTGTGCAAGGGACTGGAGTCACATCTTTTGAGCTCCATACCATGTCTGGTTAACTAGTTTATAGAATGGAACAATCATGCCAAATTATGTTCTAGTACCTTGAATAACTTTACAACATGGCTTTGGCGGAAACAAAAACTATTTCCTGTCTGGCTGTTTTCATCATTTCTTCCTTTCCTCCCTCCTCCTATTTTTTTCTGACTCCATGTGCCCATGCTCTCTTTGCCCATTTTTCTTCCCTCCTCTTACCCCTTCCCTCAAAAGCTTCAGGGGCCTTTTATTGTTGCAGATACTGCTGTTTTCATATACTGGAACCTGACAGTATTGTTTTGGGCAATGACTTCCTTTCTCTAGTTTCTGTCCTCTCTTCCTCACTGTTGCACATTTTAGTAGGCCGGACTTCTTAAATAAGCTAGGTAAAGAAAGTGACTTGCAGGCTTAGGTAAATGCAGTGAGAGCATCAGTTTAGATGGAAAGGATGAAGAGATATAACAAATGTCAAGACATCAAAATTGTATCTGAGAAAAACACATGTCTAGTTCTATATTAGGCAGAAAAGTTCCCTAGTCCATCCACAGATATTTCAGAGCCTACTGTGTTATTATCCTGAGATACATGGCAAAATATACAGAAGAAAATATCAGAATGCTGCAAAGGTCAGACGTTTTCTTCTGGGTATGTGCATGTTCATGTGTACATGCTTGCACATGTGTGCATGCGTGTGGAGGCCAGAGAACCTTGGGGGTTGTTCCTCAGGAGCTGTCCACTTTGTTTTTTGAAACAGGGTGTCTCAATGGCCTGGGGCTCACCGATTCAGGTAGGGTGGCTGTTCAGTGAGCCCCAGGGACCCTCCAGGCTCTGTTTCCTCAACACTGGGATTAGAATTACATGCTACCATGTCTGGCTTTTTGAGATGGGTTCTGGAGATGGAACTCAGGTCCTCATTCCTGTACAGCCAGTCTGTTACCTCTCTAGTGCCAAAGAGCATAGATTGTGACTCTTTTTTTTTTTTTTTCTAATTTACACAGTAGTTACCATATGAAGACATTAAGGTCTATATGGAAATACAGAAATAGGATCTCTCATACTCTGACATTTAATCTACATATCTAATAATCTTGGCTTAACCACCCCCAGCATATTAAAAACATTCAACTATAAATGGCTGTTGCCTCCTGGTCAGAACATGTTTTCTGGATAGCACTTTTAAAAATATTGTATTTATTAGTTTTATTTTATGTGTATGAGTGTATTGCCTGCATGTATATAAGTGCACCTGCAATGCCCCTGGAGGTCACAAGACGGTGTTGTATTCCCCTGGAACTGGAGTTACAGATGGTTGTTAGCTGCCATGTGGGTGCTGGGAATCGAACCTAGATCCTCTGAAGAGCAGTCAGTGATCTTAACTGCTGAGTCATCTCTCCAGTCTTGAATAGCACTGTTTTTATACCTATGTTCACTACCTCCTGCATTATGGGGGGACACTGAGCTCCATATGAATACCAAGATCTACAGACTCATTCTCATGTGAACTGGGAATGTGTTATAACACACTGAACCAAGTCAGAAAATAGTAAAATATTTCCTTACTTTAGTCAATGCATCACTAATAAAGGGTGAAGCAGAGAAAATGTATATATGGCTTTAAAAAATTCTGGTTTCTTTGAAGGAAACAGAGAAGGCAGTAGAAATATTTTAAGTATTCTATCATAGATCCTTAGGGTATATGAACGCTCTGCCTGCACATAAGTGTGCTTGTGTATGCAGAAAGGAGACTTGCAGCTAGACAGCGAAGTTGGACAAGAGTAACACCAAAGAGATATGGTAGCGATGATCTTCATTAGTTAAGTGTATCAGCCAACCAAGAGCCCCACCTTCAGAAACTAGTTACATATAGAAAATTCTGTTCCAAATGTAGGAAAGTGAGAAACATATTTTAAAAGCAAAAATCTTTCATAAGAAAAATGCCTTTTTTACAGATGTAGCCTGAGTTATATGAAGATTCACTAACACAGCATACTTCACTGTTGCTGTGCTGTATAAAGTCACCATTACTGTCTGACCCACTAAATATCTGAAGTACTTCATAGAATGTATGTTATAGACAAATACCAGGGCTTTGTTTAAATAAACCACAAATGATTAGAGCTATGAGTGAAAACAGAACATCCTTCAGAAAACACAAGTACATAGTTTTACATTGTCATGAATGCTGTTACATGTCAAATAAAACTAAGCCAGAAGATACAAGTGCTTTCATCTTTCCAATAATGTCAACACACACACTTTTAAAGAGCTCACTACCAGTTCATTCTTTGTCATAATGAGGCATCATAGGAAAAGAATCTATGAGTAACAATTCAGTGTGCTGACACACAGATTTGGGAATTTCAGGACATCAAGAAAAATGTGACTGCTATTATATGTTAGGATTAAATCAACTGCTTACAAAAAATAGTATAATGTAAGCTACAACTTTAAGCTCTATATTTTGAATATAAATTTTAGCACCAATGTTGCCACTCATGTCTAAAATCCTTGCAAATACCAAGGAAGGATTTTGCAAGGCTATCAGTACTTGGAGGATGTTGGAAACTCCAGGTATAAGCCAAGTTTCAAGTTTCTCATTGAGTCTAAGCCCCTTGGAAATAAAACCTGGGACAGTCTGATCTATATGCTAGTTTTCCTCAACCAAAAGCAAAACAAAACAAAATCAGCATAATGTGTCTTCCTGAAAATAGTTCAATTCTTAGTCAAAAAGTCATTTAAAGATTTATAAATTTATGAGCTCTAAAAGTTCTTTTACTGGACGAGCTATCTCTCCAGCCCTGTGCCCTGAAAGCTCGTAACATTCCACAATGAACAGAACTCAAAAAATCTAAAAAGCAAACAGCCATATTAGAGCTTTAAGTTTTAAACTTGCTTTAGAGAATCTTCTAGATATGAACAATGTGGATGAAACTGTAGGAAAACACCCAGTCTGGAAACCAGCTTCAATGTGGTGTATGAGCAGGGAGAAATTCTGCACTACCTTGGCAGGGGCTGCCAGGCACAGGGCCTGGGCCCCTGGTCAGGTACAGAGGAAGGGGCATCTGTTTCTAGTTGGTTCCATGGGCGCAATCAGCAATGCTGGCAGGGAACCTCCTGATGTGGATGTGCAGGGCTGGAGCAAGCCAGAGAAAAGGGCAGTGTCCTACTCAAAGCTCCTGTCACTCTCTATGCTCCTTCAAGGCTCAGTAGTGGCCTCTTCTTCCCTTCCTGTGAAGGGAAGGAAGAACCAGCTCCACCAAGTTATGACTTGGCTGGCAGAGGAAACACTGTACTAGGACCAGAAAAACCTCAAACCTATGACTATCAAGATAGTTCTCTAAAGTAGGTAGCCCCAAATGAATGAACAAAATGAAAGTGAAGGGCACACCCACATGGGATATGATAACCCACTTCAAGCACAGGGAGAACTTCCAAGTATGCCTGGTCATAGACATGTTCCCAGCTATGAGGCCTGTCACCTCTTGTCCCTCTACTGCTGAATGACTGTACTGCCAATGTCACTACTCCTGCTGTGGGGTAAAGAGCTAAGATTTTAATAAAAAAATAAGAGTACTTACGTCAAGGTGCATAGGATCAGGAAATATGTTTATGTTGTTTTTGGCAAATGGCATAACTGGCCAGAATGCTTAAAATCTAAGGTAGGGCCTATGTAAAACTTCATGGGAAAAATTAAGGCAAGAGCAGTAAGAAATAAATAATAAAAATTGTATTCTGAAAGAAAATGGGAAAACTTATCAAAATTAATGAGGCAATGGACTTTTAACAGAGAGCAAAAGATGCTTGATAAGAGAAATACTTGAAAAGGAGCTGCTCAAGCTAAAAAAAACCTGGGGAAAATATCATTATAAATACAATTTATAATTAAAAACAAAAACTCCCCCACCCAACTGCCCTGTACATATGCATTAAAATAGGGGTTCAAGTGGGATACTCTTACTGCTGAACTCAATCTTTAAACATTTTTTTATTAAAATACATACCACACACCCACACACAGACACATCACAGACACAGATATACCATACACACACCACATATCCTACAATGTACATCATCACAAACCACATACCCATATACTACTCACACACAACATATACCATATACACACCAAACACCCACACAACCCCCTTCCCCCGCGACCCCAAACATACACTCTTAGCTCTAAATGGTAAGATGGTACAGTGGGTATGGTGCTTGTCAAAACCAAGCCTTATGATTTGAGTTCAATCTTAGAACCCAAATGGTAGAGAGAACCGATTCCTGCTAATTGTCCTGACTTCCACAGAGTGCCAAGCATGCACACACACACACATCCACACGAGCCCCTCCCCCATGCACACAAAAATAAAATGTGAAACAAATCACCGTCCTTGTCATGAGAAAAAAATGAAAGTAGTAGAAGGCGTTGGGAGGGTATCAGTACTGAACTCATTTAACATGGAAGACTGGAATTTTTTTCTGCCCCTTCTTACTCCAACCTGTTTATTGCAAATAGAAGTATTTCAGAAGGCATGAAATAAACACTAGTAATCTTAACCTGTATCTGAATGAGATTTCATGATATGTCTACAAATTGACTCTGGCCACTGTATAAAATTACATATAAATAACGAGGGCTCCATGAGAAGCAGCTGCCTGAGGAGTCATTTCTTAGGGAAGAGGGAGGGGAAGGAATGTGGGCCAGAGATCAAAGGGCCGCCCAGGGTCTGCTGGTGGCTCTGTTATCCTAAACCTAGGGAGACTGTTGAGAGACTTGCTAGGTGGAAGGTGGTGGGTGAGTGGGGGATGAATTCCTCCTATTACCACCATGATTCACTTCTCAAACCTACATCTAAGCCTAAGTATGTGGGAAAGGACGAACAGAAGAAGTGCTGGGATTTGGGGCTACAATGAACATGTGAGACCCATCCACATGGTTCTAGTTATATATAAAATGCTCCACGGATTTCAAGGATTACTTGTAATGCAGTAAAAAAATGTGACAAAGGAATTAAGAGCAGTGAGTGATGGGCTCTGGATAAAACAGATCTTTGAAAGCTGATGACTTCTGTTAAAACATTTCACTAGTTTATTGCCTTTAAAGCAACAGGTGCTTCGCCCTTCTGTCTCTACTTTTTATCCACGAAGTGACAAATTAGAAGTTTGCTCTCTGTTCTTTGTTGAACATTCTTTCGCCTCTGCATTTCTTAAGAATAAAGTGGGTGGAAAAACAGTCCTCCTTAGAGTATTACAGCTTTCAGAAGGACACGCATGCACGCACACGCATGCACACACGCAAACAAATACATTGCATTAGACAAAATATAGTAAGAGTTATTCATTTGGGGCTTTATTTTGGAATTTGTAATAATCTGGATGAAATACAATTGCTTTGTTTTTAATATTCTGTGCTGTGACTGGAATGTCTTTTCTTCTTAAAGAAAACTTTACAACTGGAAATTCTCACTCATTAGAAATTTTCTTTGTTTTGGATGAGGGGGATTTTATTGTATATGAAACAAAATCCTGCCAGATTAAATTAGAAATAGTCACTGCATAAGCTGTGCCTCATAATAAATTCTACTGAATGACAGAGCATTAGCCAAGGAGACAAAAGCTGTTACAGGGAAACCTGGAGGTTCTCAGAATTCCTCTCTGGCTTCTGGTGATGGTACTCCAACCTTCATTTGAGACTAGGAGAGTGAGGGTGACTTTTTCTTAGGTTAGCATGGTAAGATGAAGCCCTGCCCCCTCTCTCTTTCTCACACACACCAACAGATTTGTATCTAGAGAAGAAAGGCTACTGCCAGGAGCTGATGAATAAAAAACACATCTCTCTCTCTTAGTAGCTATTCTTTCTTTCCTAACTACATCACTTATAGAACTTTTTTTTTTCTTTTCCAATATAGTCTTCCAGGAGTTACATCTATTAACTACATATATTTTGTGGTCTTAATGAAGTTTAACATAGTTTTTTTTGAGAGAGAGAGAGAGAGAGAGAGAGAGAGAGAGAGAGAGAGAAAGGGCTTTAACTTCAAACCTCAGTATAAGATATTATCAGGGGCTGGAGAGATGGCTCAGTGGTTAAGAGCACTAATTGCTCTTGTAGAGGACCCCGGGTCAGTTCTCAGCACCCACATGGCAGCTACAAACCATCCTTAACTCCAGTTCCAGGGGAATCCAAGGCCCTCTTTTGACCTCCGCAGCACTGCACGACATGGGTGCACTCATATACATGCAGGCAATACACTCATACACATAAAATAAAGATAATATTCTGTTCTCTGCAGGCATTGCACTTAACATACATGCAGGCAATACACACATAAAATAAAATAAAATAAAGTAGAATAAAATAAAATTAAAAAAAGGGGCTGGAGAGATGGCTCAGCAGTTAAGAATACTGGCTGTTCTTGCAGAAGACCTGGGTTCGAGTCCCAGCACCCACATGGCAGCTAACAACTGTCCGTAATGCCAGTTCCAGGAGATCCAAAGGCCTCTTCTGTCCTCTGTGGGTATTTCATGACATGGATGCACTTACATACATGCAGGCAATACACTCATACACACAAATATTTTAAAACAAAAATAAAAAAAAGATATCAGTATCATTTATTCCAATTTTAATTAAATGTTTTTAAGTTATTTTGGCTTATTTCCCTGCATAGTAGGAGATAAGTACTACTTTATGAACTTTTCCCACAATTATTCAATATTAATCTAGCTAATAAACAGTATGTGCCTCATATGACAGAGCATTGAACAGAGATCAAAAGGCCACCTACTTCCTAGTGGAGAGGCATTACAGGCAGCGGCATTGGGGTGGCTGATGAAAAAAGCCAGGAGCATTTAGCCAATGTGTATGTCCGTCAGAAGGCATTCCAAGCTCCAATCATTCTTCCAGGTTATCAACCATGACATTTTGACTTTCTATTTTTCACAATGAGATATGTATCAGACTAGTATCTTTTAAGATTTTTTTAATTAAATTTGTGCATAAAACTGGTTAACAGGTCTGGTATCAGAACATTTATCGGGATTGTGGTTCCTCTTCTTTGGGCAGCTGAGTAGATATAGAGCAGTTACCATGCAACTTCTATGAAGGAAGCTCTGATTTAATTTCAGAAACCTTATATACCCATGCAAAAAGATCTCTTGAAAAGGGAGAATTTCAAGGAAGCCTGGGGAAAATGCCACTGTGGAGGGCTGAGTCATAAACAGAGGGTGCCACTAGGGATCATAGCATTCAGGATAGTGTGTCCTGCAGTATGTGACACAGCATGAAGCAAAGAAGGGCTGGATTAAAGGATTCCCTTCTCCTTCCTTCCATCCCTTCCTGGGAACAGCTGCAGTCAATGGCTGTGGCATTTCCTACTTTGGGGCTGCAGAAGTGATTCATCCAGAGATTATTCTGCCACACCTCCCTGTGCTCTCACATTCTCAGTACCCCCTCACATCACTCCATCTTGAGCCCTAGCAAATGGCTGTCAGGTCCATCTGCTTCCGTGGTGTGAGAAAAACAGAGTGAAGACAGCTTTTCAAAACTGGTGGCTGATGACTGACCTTATTTGGAACATGACCTTTGGCATAGTTACCTGCAATAAAACTACCCCCAGGTTTTTTCTATATGATAATTAGGCATTGCCCCATAGTCAGATGATAGGATCCCCCTACCACATGTAAATAAAGCATACTATAAGCACCTATCAGCTGAGGCTTTGGCTGCTGCCTCCACACTATATTTTTCCTAACCCCCACTAAATAAGCAGAGCTGTATCACTGAATCTGCCTCCCCAGAAGGGCTTTCTTCCGTCGTGCTCACTGGCTGTCCTGACCCCATTCGTCGCTTCTGCTCCCTTTGTCCGTCCTCATGGACCGGTGGCCAACGACCCACGAGAGGAGGGAGCAACCCCACAAAGAGTGACCCCTCAGTCCTCACACTCTAAGTCTCTATACAATTGAAATGATTATTACTGTTATTCTGTAGCCCCAGCTGGCCTGGAACTTGCTATATAGACCAGGCTGGCCTCACTCTCAGAGATCTGCCTGCCTCAGCCTCTCTCCAAAGTGCTGGGATTAAAGGTGTGCATTGCCACACCCAGCTAAAACTATTAAAATTATTTTTAAACCCAGCTTTTAATGTCTGCTGATTGCATATAAATGGGGATTTTTATCCCAAACAACAACTAAAGTTTTAAAAACTTTCAGGTAAATATGAATATTATGAAAGCTTGAATGTATTCTGCCATGAATTTCAAAAGACATACACACACATGAACAAAAATATAGAAAATAAAGGGGCAGATTTGTAATTTCTTTTTTAAAAATTTTATCACCTTTTATGTATATGAGTGTATTGCCTGCATGTATGTAAGTGCACCCATGTTGTGCAATGCCTGAGGAGGTCAGAAGAGGGAGGTTAGATCCCCTGGAACTGGAGTTATGGACAGTTGTTAGCCATGTGGGGGCTGGGAACTGAACCCAGGTCTTCTGCAAAAGCAGTCAGTGCTCTCAACTGATGAGTTATCTCTCCAGCCCCCAGATTTGTAATTTCTCCCTGTAGCCCCAGCTGACCTGGAATTCACTATGTAGACCAGGCTGGCTTTGAGCTCACAGAGATCTGCCTGCCTCTGCCTCCCAAGTGCTGGGACTAAAGGCATGTGTCACCACACCCAGCTAGATTTGTAATTTCTTATTAAAAACAAAAAGCATATTCCAGAGACAGTACTGTTTTTTCTTTTTTCTTTTTTTTTGAGACAGGGTCTTCCTGTAGCCACAACTGGCCTGAAATTCACTATGTAGACCAGGCTGGACTTAATGTCACAGAGATCTGCTTGCCTCTCAAGTGCTAGGATTAAATTAAATTAAATGATTTCAACTTTAGCTGGCCATGGTAGTGCAGCTTTTAATTCCAGCACTTAGGATGGAGGTAGAGGCAGGCGGACCCCTGTGAGAGTGAGGCCAGCCTGGTCTACATAGTGAGTTCCAGGCCAGGTGGGGGCTACAAAACAACAGCCACCACACCTGGCTGACAGTACTGCATCTTAATAAATTGGTCTTTGTACAAAACAAATCTAGTAATTTAAATATATTTCAAAGGTCTGATTATTAGTGACAGGATTGTCCTATAACTGATTTGAATTTAGGGTGTCCTTAGCTTTAGTATTCATTCCATTATCTTTGATCAACATCAGTAAACCTTTCTACAAGGCAGACTACCCACTTACTTGCTTCTGATTGTAATGACAACACTTGACGAAGCTAAGCATGTAATACAATCAGTTGCTTCCTGTCCCCTTTTCAGTTGGTTGACTTACTTTTTAGGAGTCTTTCCTGGAGTGGCAATCTGGGTTAGGTGTCCTCCTCATGAACACACAGGACCTGAATAAACTTTTGTCAATGTTCCAGTAGGAACTGTCTGTCCCTCACTACACTGAACTACTTAAGAACAGAAAGTATCTTTTGTCCCAGAGCCTAGTACACAGCTATTACCACTGTTAATGGTTTTGAAAATGTGTACCATGAATGAATGGCTCTTTACGAACTGTTTTATGCTTATATTTTAAACATTATTAATAATGCATTAAAAGTTTCAGATACCTTGGTGTGTACTCTGCCATGTGCAATTTCACTGAAGAACTATACACATGAACAGAGATAAAGGCCTGTTGCATTCCTGTTATTAGAACCACAAATTACTGCACACTGCTAATTATTACAGATTTGAAAAATGCTTTCATAAAGAGGAACGAAGAAAAAACAAAGCCACCAACAGGTGGTGGCTATGTTAACTACACCAGAGGGTACTGCCTTGCTTTTTGACTAGCATAGAAACCATGGAATCTCTCAGAAACAGAACACTCTGAAACTGGATTACAACAGCTGTTTCATACTCCTGTAAACCTCAATAAATGATCTGATGGATTTTAGGTCTTCTACCATGGTTAGTTAAGGTCTTAGTGAACTTTTTTCAGTTTCATCTTTGAGTTCATTGACAGACTGAAATACAATATTTCTAAAACAAAATTTCGCTATTAAAATATATTTGTAGGAAATGAGTTAACCATTTTACCAAAATACTACTAAAGGTACCCAGATGCATGCTGTTTACAATCTATGGGTTTGTAAATTAAATCACCAGTAAGTAAAGTATGCACAGGGTTATACAGTATTTTGACAGACTAATTTTTTGCTCAAGCAAAGCTATCTGCTCTGCACTATGTAGAGAAATACTCTAAGACCTGAGATTTGCCAAAACGTCCTTTCCACTTTTACTACACTCCTTTCAGCATATTTTATAATAAGTGCATGTTTTTATTAATTTTTAAAGATACTTTATTTTGAGACAGGGTCTCCCTATAGCCCCTGCTGGTCTGGAACTTGCTATGTAGACCAGTTTGAACTTGATCTCACAGATTTATACCTGCCTCTACCTCCTTCCTGAGTGATTAAAAGCACGCGCCACCACATCTGTCATTTTTAAGCCTATTCTTTTTTAAAAAGATGGATTTTTATTTTTAATTATGCATCTGTGTCCATGAGTACAAGAGCCCAAGGAGGTCAGAAGAGGGCATCAGAGCTCCTGGAGCTTGTATTACAGGCAGTTGTGAACTCCCTGATGGGGATGGGCACCAAACTTGGGTCCTCTGGAAGAGCAATAAGTATCCTAACAACTGAGCTCTTTCCAGCCTCCTGGTTTTGTTTCTTATTTAAGACTTTAGGGGTTGGAGAGATGGCTCAGTGGTTAAGGGCACTTACTGTTCTTTCAGAGGACCTGAGTTCGATTTCCAGCATCCACCTTAGGCAGCTCACAACCACTTGTAACTCCATCTCCAGGGGATCCAATATCCTCTTCTGGCCTCTGTAAGTACATACACACACGGTGCACATAAACTTATGCAGACACACTCACACAACAATAAAAGGTAGAGGTGGACAGAGCCAACATTTTGGTAATCTTCTCTTTAAATTTTTTTTCCTGTATTTATTTATACATTTGTTAGCCAGGCTTTAATCCCAGCACTTGGGAGGCAGAGGCAGGTGGATCTCTGGATCTCTGTGAGTTCAAGGCCAGCTTGGTCTACATAGTAAGTTCCAAGTCAGCTAGGGCTACAGGGAGACCCTGTCTCAAAAAGATCAAAAAATTTTTTTTCCTGTATTTATACATTTGTGTGTGTGTGTGTGTGTGTGTGTGTGTGTGTGTGTGTGTGTCTGTGTGTGTGCAGGCCTGTGTGTGCCTTGCAGGATTCGGTTCTCTTCTTTCATGTTATATGTTCTAGGGACTGAACTCTAGTTGTTCTTGCTGGTCTTATCTTTCTCTTTTAAAACGTACTTGATAAATCTACTTCTGTACTCTATAATCAAGAGAATAATCCTTGTTAGATTTTTTGGAAGTGCATGGAAGAAACACTTGTACTTTAAAACTGATAGAGCCTGAAGTTCTGAAATGATTTGGCAAACGAACTTGCCTAAACTTGAGTTTCTAGCAAATTACCAGTGAAATTCCCAGAGTAACTATGAAGTTTTGAAAACTTGGGTGGATTTAAATTAGTTTCTAGGGGGCTGGAGAGATGGCTTGTAGTCAAGAGCACTGGCTGCTCTTGCAGAGGACTCAGGTTGGGTTCCTGGCACCCATATGGTAGCTAACAATTAACCATAACTCCAGTTCCGGGGGACCACATGCCCTCTTCTGCTTTCTCATGCATGCTGTCACCATTGTTGCAAGCTCATATGAGTCAGCTCCCCAGGGCCTGAAAGCCTCTGTTTCCTTCTGTTCATCCACCACACCTGGTTCTTACAATCTTTCCACCCTCTCTTCCACAATGGTTCCTGAGCCATGGGTGGGTGAGGTTTAATACAGGAGTACTATCCAGGAACATACACTGCATCCTAGTCTCTAAATTTTAGCCAGTTGTGGTCTTCTGTGTACATCGCACTTTGTTGTATGAGGAAGCTTTGCTGGTGAGAGTTGAGGTATGTATTAGTACTCTCTCTGTGCCCTGTTCTGCATTGTTCCATGAGTCTTAGGTGTAGAGATTCCACTACAGATGTGTCACTCATGGGTGAGAATCTCTCAGACATGTATTCTCTATGTGTGACTATTGGAACTCTGTAACATCCTCCATCTGTTGCAAAAAGAAGCTTCTTCAATGAGTGGTATATGGAATACTTGTCAGGGTAGTAGGCAGGTCTGAGGCAGGCAGATCAGGAGGCCAGGGCCAAGGTAGGCATGGGTACAGCCGGTGGAGGGTCTAACAAACTTTTGGGTTAGGAAGCTAGTCCAGAGATCTGAGGTGGAATAGCAAGAGCTGATTTGAGTGCAGGGGGTCAGGATGCAGTGGGAGGGTCTGTACTAAGAGACCTGGGGCAGAAAGAGCAAGAGCCTACCTGGGCCCAAGGCTAGAAGGGGGATGAGTGTGGGGAGAGTGGAACTGCTCAGGCTGCAGGGGAATCAAGACTCAGTGGACGGGATCTCAATTTATACTTTTTGAAAGACTTTCTGTAAGTATTGATATGTTTAACACCAGCATTAAATGTATAAATATATACAACAAATATTTTATGTCTTACTAGTATTAATAATGTATCTATAAATTCATAAGTAGATCCCTTAGGCTATGAGAATTTGAATTAACTAATCTACTTGCAGGCTGGAGTGTATCCCTTGGATAATGAAGGCTGGTGGTAACAAAGGTGTCTGTTCCATTTGTAAAGGTATAAATGGGACAGGTTAGTAAATGGGGCTCACAGAACACACACTGGGCTGAACAGAAACTATACTGCCAGAACTGGAGGGGAGAACTGCTGGGGGATAAAGGACAAGGTCATAAGTCATCTGAGCTGAAGGCAACACTACCCAGGAGCCAGGAACGATAAGCACCTTGAGCAGAGTCCAAGAGCAGAGCCCCAGGAGCAAAGGGCCATACTTTCCTACTCACCACTGGAAACACCTCATACTGTGAAGACTTGAATATTGAGAACTAGGAAGGGGCAAGGATATATCGTAACAATTGAAAGTAGAGGCCCTGCACCAAAGATGTGAATAAATAAGAAAAATCCAAATAAAAGCTTGGTTTTGATACAATCTCACATGTATATCTGCAGATTTCTAATTTTTGTTTTTACTGTACCATTTCCTTGATGCTGTAGCAAAGTCACTGTAGGCTGCCCTTGATACACAGAAGCAGATGCTATAAGGAAAATAAATACAGAGAAGCAGCAGAAGGTTAACTATGGATAGGAGCCAGGAGAGGCAGGACATAGGGAAAAGGGATGGTCTCTAACGGCCTGAACACCTCATTTTTGCTAAGCCCACAGTACTTGGAACACCATAATCATTCTTACCCTCAGAGTTAAAAGCTTTATTTTTAATTCTTTATATT
>NW_008360316.1:6317021-6352357 GCF_000622305.1 Nannospalax galili | reverse complement strand
TGTGCAATGCTGTGGAGGTCAGAAGAGGGCTTTGGATTCCCCTGGAACTGGTGCTAAGGACAGTTTGCAGTCACCATGTGGGTGCTGGGAATTGAACCTGGGTCCTCTGCAAGAGTAGTCAGCGCTCTTAACCTCTGAGCCATCTCTCTAGCCCCTACATTTTTAAATTAAAAATTTTTTTGAGACAGGGTCTCCCTGTAGTCCCGGGTGACCTAGAACTCACTATGTAGATCAAACTGGCCTAAAGGCATGTGCTTCCACACCTGGCTTAAAAGCTTCTTTTTTTAAATTTTTTTTTTTTTTTTTTTTTTACTTTTTGGTCTTTTTGAGACAGGGTTTCCCCACTGTCCCGGCTATAACTTGCTATCTAGACCAGGCTGGCCTCAATCAAACAGAGATCTGCCTGGCATGTACCGCCACATCCAGCTAAAAGTTTTGTTTTTATAATATGATTTTTTTTTTGAAAAAAACAACAACAACATTTTTTTGTGCAGTTTGTTTTCTTGAGGCAGAGTCTCAGGTGGCTCAGGCTGGGCTTGAACTCACTATGTAATGAAGGACAACATGAAGGATAACTTTCAATCTACTCATTCTCCTTCCTCCACTTCCCAAGTACTGGGGGTACAGAAGCGTGCTACCACCTGTGGCTTATTTCTATAACATGAATGCACAATAATTCATTAATACATTAATAACAAGATTTCAAATTCATCTTTGTCATTTTTCTTAATCTTCCAATTATTTGTGAATCTGTTAGAGAATGTTAAGTGAAGTCTTGGAAAAAAAAAAAAAAGCAAACATTTCCCACATGGTTTCAGAGATTGGGAACACAGGCTAGGTAGTCATGTACTTGAGGTGAGGGTCTCTGTTCTTAGTTTTTAGGGTATATCTGTGCTCTTTCCTGGTCTTTCAAGTCTTGCAAGGTATTAAGTGAGTTTAAAGAAAACTTTCTACGCAAGCTATAACCCCAAGATGAATAAATAGTAGCCAGTCTTCTCGGGGTAGGAAGTAGTTTTTCACATTTCTCTTTTATTTTTCCCCTAAATTTCCTATAATATGCAAGTATTTCGAAAAAGAAAAAACCTTTAAGTCATTTTTTCTTTTTTTATTGAATTTTTGCAAGTTTCATACAATATATTTTGATCATATTTAGACTCCCTCCCCTATTTGAACCCTTCTTATATACACCTGCTGGTTTTCATGCACTCAATCATATATTAAGGCCTACTGAGTCAAGTTTGTGTCCCCAAATGTCCTCAGTGTGCGTCCATCCACTGGAGTCTGGTTTAACCTATCTAGTGTCACACCCTTAAAGAAAACCAACTCTCCCTCTCCCAGCAGTTATTGGCTGCCAATATTTCCTCAGCTAAGGTTGGGGCTTCTTCATCATTTGTATGCTGGGATTTATCTGGCTTAAGCTTACATGGGTCTTGTGCATGCTGTCATCATTGCTGTGAGTTCATATGAGTAACTTCCCAAATGTCTGGAAAACTCTGTTTCCTTGTGGTCTTCCACCACCTCTGGCTCTTACAATCTCTCCATCCCCTCTTCTATAATGGTCCCTGAGTTTTGGCTGGCAGAGGTTTGGTATAGGTGTCCTACTCAGGGATAAGCACTCTGCATCTCTTATTCTCTGTACTTTGGCTAATTGTGGCTTTCTGCGTTAATCACCATCTGTTGCATAAGGAAGCTTCACTGGTGAGAGCTGAGAAATGCATTAATATTCTTTCCACCCCATTCTGCTATGTTCCCTGAGCTTTAGGTGTAGAAATTGCATTGTAGATGTATCACTTAGGGCTGGGTACCTCACAGACACGTAACATAAGTCTTTTTTTTTTTTTGTCTTTTTGAGACCTGGAACTCACTGTGCAGATTAATTAGTAAGGAGTTTTTGAGGAAGTGTGCTTCTGGAATATACGGTACTAACTGCTCTCTCTTGATCAAAGTGGTTTTGTGGTCAGATCCCACTGCCTCATAATTTTTTCTGGCTCACCATTAAACTGTCCTTTATACTTAGTACATCTGAGTGAGAACCAAAGGGCTGTGCTAGCCTTTCCACACAGGTAGGATGCCGGTTCAGCTAATATGATGATGAGGAGAGCCTTTAGAAGGCACTTGGCTGTTTACTACTTTTGCTTTGCAGTGTGACAGTCAGAGGTCCACTTTTGGGGCACCCATTGAAACCACAGGTAGACAAAGTGTTGCTTCTGATTTAAGCTGGTTTTGTAATTGGGTGATCAGGACCAAATTAAACTGAAAAAGATTTCGTTTTAAAAAACATTCAATATTTATAGTGAATACACAAAAAACACAGACGCCTATATAAGTCCCAAAGAGCAGATTCACTAAACCCCTCATAACCCGCTTTGGCATATCTAGAACAATTCGTTAAACTACTCTTGCACTTTCAGTTTAAAGTACTTTGCCTAGTTTTAAAGATGGTTTGCATTTCCAGAGTACATAGCCAAGTGAAAAGGGACTGAGAACAAAGGTGTCAGGGCCCTTAAGATGAACCTCCTCATATCTAACACACGGCACATATAATACACATGTGGATAAAGGTTAAGATGTGGATAAGGCCTTTCTAATTCACAGTAATCCCAACTTTTAGTCTACACACTATACATTCATGGAACTTTCATAGATGTCAATAAAAATCTTCTATATGACCAGCTACATTTAAATGATTCATTAGCCCAGCGTGGTGGTGCATGCCTTTAATCCCAGTACTCAGGAGGTAGAGGCAGGTGGATCTCTGTGAGTTCAAGGCCAACCTGGTCTACATAGTGAGTTCCAGGACAGCTGGGGCTACAGGGAGACCCTGTCTCAAAAAGACTAAAAAAAAGAAAAATAGATTCATTACATATTACTTTTAAGTTAAAATTATACTTATGAAGACATTATATAATGTTATGTGTGGAAAGTAAGTTATTAGCAGATCTGTTACACTTCACCAAATATTTATTCCTATTACATCATGAATATAACTTTTGAATTCATATGTTGCTGCCATTAGTGGTTTAAGATATGCTTATGCACTGGTATAATCATAAAACTCCAAAGTTTCAAGCAACAAAAGCACTTACTTATGTACATTGTCTAATAAAACAGGGTTCATAGAATAAGAGCAAGTTGTAATAACTTTTTACTTAAGTTTGGCTAAACAAATTTAACCACTAAAAGAAAGATTAAAATAATTTTCTGCTTTTATTATTATAATTTGTTTTTTCCCTCCTCAGCCCCCCAGGAAAATTCCTCCACAGATGTACAGTAGGACATATCAAGAAGTGTCCTATTAGCTGGGTGTGGTGGCGCACGCCTTTGATCCCAGCACTCGGGAGGCAGAGGCAGAGGCAGGCAGAGGCAGAGGCAGGCAGGTCTCTGTGAGTTCAAGGCCAGCCTGGTCTACATAGTGAGTTTCAGGACAGCTGGGGCTACAGGAGACCCTGTCTCAAAAAGACCAAAAAAAAGAAAAAGAAAAAGTGTCCTATTAAACAAGGAAGGAAAGACAGGCACTCACTCACACAAGACAAACAGGAATGCCCAAATCACAAATTATCTCTAATTACAGGGTACAGTCGTGCCATCTTTCTTTTCATAATCTCACCATTTACACACTTTGATTTTTAACTTTCATTTGGGTTTATTAATATCAAAATTGGTCATCATTTGTCTGTTTCCAGACATTTTTACCTGAGGCAATAAGGCAAAAACAACAAAAAAAACCCCAACTCCCCCAGAACATCTCTGCATTCTTGTTTCACTATTGCAAGAAAGCTTTAAGTCCCATTGGCCTTACAGTATTTCACGATTGTTAAACTTCTGTCTGTTGCTGTAAAGTTCATTACTGGTGGCATACCAATCTAAAATGTTTAAATGTACCAATTTTAAACCCAGCACACTGCACACAAATACAGTCCAGTATACTCCAGCAAGTCTTGGTTTTACTCCCTGTTAATGTCTTAACATCCCTTTATATAAAAATAATCACTACAAATATAGTCAGTGTGAAATAAAAGACCGGCTCTTTAATTCTATAAGCTGTTTAGGGTACTTACAGCAAACTTAAGGCTGCATCTTACTAATAAGATTTTTTTTTAACTTTTACAAAAACTTTATTGAGAATTTCATACATGCATATAAGGTGTTTTGATTGAATCCACACCCACTCCCTCCCCTCTAACATTCCCTCCTCTGAAGAGGTAATCCTAAAATCTTTTAAGGATTAGATACGAGCTCCCAAATACTTTTGACATTTTGACAGTTTTGGCCTTTGGAGCAGAGTGTGTTGCTAAAAGGCCCAAGGACATTTTGACTTTTAGCCCAGAAACTGGCTACATTTCCTACCTTCTATTCTTATCACACCATCCTCTGAAGGGGTTACCCAAATTGCCAATTGCTTCTTCCATGCTGAACAAGGATGCAGGGTGAGGCTAATTAGAGATTTTTTTAAAGTCCATTTTTATTTTATGAGTGTTTTGTCTGCATGTATGTATATGCATTGCATGTGTGCAATGCCTATGGAGGCCAGAAGAGACCAGCAGATCCCCTGGAACTGTAGCTACAGGTGTTTTAAGCCACCACGTAGGTAATGGGAACCAAACAAAGGTCCTCTGCAAGAGAGGTAATCTCTATATCCCATTAGTTGTTTTTTTTTTTTTTTTAAGTCTTATTTGTAAGCTGATGAGACTTTTTTTAAGTTTTAAATATATTTATTGATTTTTTGTGGACTTCATATAATACATCTTAATCATATTTAGCCCCCCATAACCCACCCACAGGTCTTCATGCATTTTGTCATATATGTTAAGGCTTCCTCATATGAACTTTCAGCAATGGGTGACAGCATGCACAGGACCCACGCAAACTCAATCAGACAAAAACCAGACCAGAACTGGGGAAAACGGCAGGAGACTATAACTTTGGCATGGAACTACTGGCAGCTGATCACTGCCAAGCGAGGGAGAGCTGATCTTCTTTAAAGGAGTGATGCTAGATAGGCTGAACAGGCTCCAGTGAAGGAACTCACACAAAGGGACATCTGGGTACACAAAATTAGTTTTAAAATAGCCACTGACATGCAAAGGAAAAAGCACTCTACAGCTAATAAAACTTACAAAATTAGTTCCCAAATGAACACGTTTTCTGTTTGATGTTTTAAAATGATGATCCAGGGGCTGGAGAGTTAGCACAGTGGTTAAGAGAACTTTGGCTGCTCTTGCAGAGGACCTGGGTTCAATTCCCAGCACCCACAGAGCAGCTAACAAGCCATCTGCAACTCCAGTTCCAGGGGAATTTGAGGCCCTCTTCTGACTTCTGTGGGCTTTCCATGACGTAGGTGCACTTACATACAGGCAGGCAATACACTCATAAAATAAAAGCTATCTCCTGCCTCACCAACTCGATGGGCTGTTCTTTCCTCTGACAAGGCCCATTTTCCCCTGATTTCATCTCCTAATTTCCCAGAGAAGTTCAGTCAGGTTCTTTTGTTACCCTTTCCCTTTTTGACAGAAGACAGAATTGGCCCATAGCCAGTTTCTAGGGTTGACTCTACCCTCTGCTTTTGCCCCTCTACAATGGGAGGCATACCCTTACCTGTAACCCTCCATACAACCTCCTCTTCTCAAAGAAGGCAACTTGTTATCTCTGCTCACTTTATTTGCTTCCTTCCCAATCTCTCCTCAAAACAAACTTCAAGTAAGAGTTTATCACCAATATTTTATGGGAACGCCTCTTAATCAAGGTCACCATGAACTTCTCCACTGCCACACTGAAAGCTCAATTTGCTTTTTTCACATACGAGGCATACGTGAGCACACTTTCACTCTCCATGCTGTCCTATGACTGGTGTGCACATTGTTTTGCCACTTACCTAATGCTTTTCGGAGAGACAAGCACTCTAGGAGAAATAAGAAGCTGGAATGCAGGAAACTTGTTACTGCATTTACTACAGGAATGATACAGTAAACTATATGAAATACAAGGAAATACTACTTTATTCACAGAATCAGATATTCTATATGATGCATACAACTGGCCTGTTCTCTATAAATTTACTGCTAAAATAAAATGTATGACTTACTTCATGTATTATACAGCATTTTTTCTTTGTGTAATATTTATTTTAAAATGCTTTTATTGAATTTTTGTGTATTTCATACAGAATATCTCTAACAGCCTTATTCATCTTTATACCCCTGTCCCCATCTGTACCCTCCCATATAGCCTCCTCACTGGAACTGATACACTCTGTCATCCATGGTAAGGTCCACTGTGTCAAGTCGAGTCAGTGTCCCCAGACGTTAACCAGTGCAAATCTATCCACTGAGGTCTAGTCAGCCTATCTAGAGTCTCTTGCTTTAGGATGATCAGCGTTTCCTCACCTAAGAGTAATCAGTTACCAATATTTCTTCATCTAAGATTGGGGTCTGCTGTTCATTTCCCCAGTTCTGTGCTGGATTTTTGTCTGCCTGACTTTGCATGGGACTTGTGTATGCTGACACCATTGCCATAGGCTCATATGAGCAGGAGCTATAGGACTATTTCCATACGGTCAGGCACCTCCTCCCTGGCTCTTACAATCTTTCTGCCCCCTCTTCACAATGGTCCCTGAGCCTTGGGTGGATGAAGTTTTATATAGGAGTTTTGTCCAATGACCAGCATTCAGCAGACTCTTCATCTCTACTCTTTGGCCATTTGTGACCTTTTGTGTTCCTGGCCCTCTGCTGCATGAGGGAGCTTCATTAATGAGACTTGAGAGACGCATTAGTGTTGTCTTCTTTACCCCTGTTTTATGTTCTGTGTGCCTTCAGTATAGAGGTTGCATTGTAGATGTGTCACTTAGGCCTGGGCAATTCATAGACAATGTCTGCATGTGACCAGTTGTGGTACTTGGTAATAGTCTCCAGCTGGTACAAAATGAGCTTCTTTGATGAGTGGTGACTGGGATATCTGTCTGTAAATATAAGGATACATGTTTTGCACATAGTAAGAAAAACATTAGTCTAGGGACGGTAGTCTAGTCTTGGGGTTTTCTCTAACATCTATGACCATTCCAACCATGTGTATTTGGTTATGTATAAGTACCACACTTGAGTTTCCTCCCATTGAGTGGGCTTTTAGCCCAATTAGGTAGCTGTTGATTGCCTCCAAGATAAAAGTGCCATTACTACACCAATGTTATATGCTGTGCCAGAATATATAAAAAACTCAAAAAACAAAGAATCAAGAAAGCAAGTAACCCAATTAAAAGATGGGCTAAAGATCTGAACAGAGTTCTCGAAAGAAGAACTAAAGGTGACTAAGAAACATCTTAAAAGGTATTCAACATCATTAGTAATTAGGGAAATGCTAAATAAAACCACTTTAAGATTTCATTTTACCCCAGTCAGACTGGCTAAGATCAAGAGAACAATGCTTGAGAAGATGTGAAGAAAGGAGAACACTCACCTACTGCTGGTGGGGCTGCAAACTCGTGCAATCCCTATGGAAAGCAGTGTGGAGAACTCTCAAAAAACTAAAAATGAACCTACCATTTGACCCAGTTATACCACTCTTTATGCCCAAAGGACTCATCCTATTGCAGAGACACTTCTACGTCCATGTTTGCTGCTGCTCTTGTCACAACAGCTAAGAGATGGAAGGATCTTACAGCATTTTATGGCCTGTATTACTCTTATTTTACCATTTTCTGCTACATTAAAAAAAATATACTCGGCAGCAATAACTTCTTAGGCTACCTTAGATTTTTTTCCAGTATCAAGGTCAGCGTACATAAGCAAACATTTAAACATGGTGCAAAGAAAGGGCAGCATTAACCCTGGAAGGATGCTTGCTTTAGTCTTCTCAGAGGTCCCATATCTCTTTCCCACCCCAGAGACAAAGACTGACCCTATCCTAGCCAACTTTTCTTGGTTCTTTTTGGTGTTCCATAACCAAAACAAATCTCCCCTCTCGAGCTAATCAAGACTTGGCTATACTCTTTCTTTCTCTTCCCCTTGTCAGCAACATGGGAAGCAGGGCATGGCATACCCAAGGCCTATCTTTCAGGAGGCAAGGTCCATTTGGGGAGAGCAAGGACTAAACTGTAGTGCTAATGGATTGAAACCCTTTTGGTAAAGTTGGAATCCATGAGTCTCAATAGGTAAAAATAAATATACCAACAGTGGAGAAGAGAAGCCTGGTGAAGCCTCAAAGTGTCTCCCTATAAAACTTTTTATTATCTAATGAGTATAAAATACTCTTTACACTGATGAAAACTGGCAGATACTCTCTGACCATATGACAAAAGTAAATATTACCAGCAGAAAGCTACATCCTATACCTTCTGATATGATATACTGAAAGGAACACAGAGTAGTTTAGTGGTATTCTTGACAAAAGTTTGTAAATCACAAGGAAATAGCAACCAATTCTATTAAGGGACAATCTACAAAGTAACCACTCAGTGACAGGTAAAATGCTTTAAAACTAAAACATGCATTAAGAACAAGAGATGGGTTGAAGCTTAGAGAAAAGGTCCATTTGAATTTAGCTATTGTAAGCATAGCGTTAGCTGGGCACCCTGCCTTCCTATCTCCTAATTCATTCATCAGCTCACTTATTCATTTAGCAAATATTTATTGTGTACCTACTATTAATCAGGGTCTGTTCTCAGTACTGCTAATAAAATGATGAAAAAGGCTGGGCGTGGTGGTGCACGCCTTTAATCCCAGCACTCAGGAGGCAGAGGCAGGTGGATCTCTGTGAGTTCAAGGCCAGCCTGGTCTACATAGTGAGTTCCAGGACAGCTGGGGCTACAGGGAGACCCTGTCTCAAAAAGATCAAAAAAAAAAAGAAAAAAAAAAAAGAAAAAAAAATGAGACAGTTATATGTAAATACTACTCTGGTTTTGATATGAAGTATTCCCTCAAAAGACTCAGGTGTTAAAGACTTGGTTGCCAGCTGATGAGCTCTGAGAGGTGATGAGTTCATAGCTGAGTGTGCATTTAGGAAGTGGAGCCTAGCTGGAGGAAGTGGGTTACTGGTGGTGTGACTTTAAAGAGGACATCTTGTCATCAAGCTTCTTCTCACTCTATCTGCCTCAAGCCTCCCTAAGGTCAATAGCCTCCTGTCCCACGTTCCCACCCCTGTGATGTTCTGCCTCGCCACAGACCCATAGCCACAGAACCTATTCTTGCTTGGCTTGTTCCGCTTTTTTTTTTCTTGGGCACTGGGAAAACCTCTTTCTGATCTGAGGGAAGCCCTTTCCTATCTTTTTCTTTTTGAGACAGGGTCTTACTATGCAGCCCCATCTGGCCTGGAATGTACAGAGACCCGCCTGCCTCTGCCTCTGCCTCCAGATGTCACGGTTTCCTTAGAAGACCTCTTCGACAGTCCTGATTTCCCTTTTCCTAAAGGTGAAGATTTTTGTCAAACAGCAGACATATCTCAACTGAAGTGAAGAAAGTGTGACTGAGTTCTCATGTTCTCAGGCAATGATGGGTCATGCCTGCCACCTGGCTAAGAGGGACTGTAGAACACCACACTTATCCTAAAACGTTTACAGATTTCAGATATGCTGAAATGTGTGTTGGGACATGTTCTTGAATGGATGAAAATAGAAGTATAGAGGTGCTGTGATACTCTAAATCTACTTTGAAAATGACTTTGAAAAGTTGCTTGAAATTCTAACAAATACTACTCAGCAATACGTTAGATGACAGTATAAAAACAGTCTGAGTTTCACAACTAATAATATTGTTAGAGACACTAATTTCCTCATAAGAAATCACAAATGTAGGGCGGGAGAGATGCTCTGTGGTTAAAAGCGCTGGCCGCTCCTGCAGAGGACCTGGGATTTAAAAATCCCCCACAAACGCTGATTAATGGCACAGCCAAAAAATTAATAAAGTTGAAGAAGTTAGAGCATAGTTCATGGATAACATCTTCAGAGATATAATCAGGAGTCAGCAGGAGATCCTCCTGACAGATGGCTGGTGAGCAGGAATTGATACCAACAGAAATTGTCACCGTGGGTATTAAAATTTTAAAATTAAGAGCATAAAATTAGGTTGTTCTAAGATAAAAACATTAGAAAGTTTCTAAAAGCTAATATTCACAGAAAAACTTGCAGGAGTTGCTTCCCTTCTCTACCATGTAGGTTCTATAGATTGAACTTCAGTGGTCAGGTTTGACAATAAGTGTTTTTACGCACTGAACCATCTCACCAGCCCTCAACATTTAACTATTATTCAACACCAAAATATACCATTCAGTTGGATTTTGCCATATGCCAGGATTAATTAAAAAAATAATCTAATTGGTCTGAGGTTTACCACTTGGAAGTCTCTCATCTAGCTGTCATAAAATGTGATGACTGATTTTATATAAATTCTAAAATTGATGTTCGATATTTTAAATATGACAGCAAAAGCTATCATAGACAAAGGCTTACTGTAATAAAAACACATAAATGCTCATATTAAAAACAATCTCATGGAGTAACATGCAAAAGAGATCCACCTTTAAACTCTTGGGACATTAATAATAATTATTAAAATTAAGAGTTCACCAGTTTTTTTTAACCATTCAATAAATATTTAATGCACCTATACCAGACATAATAGGCCCATGGACTACAGCAGAACAGGGCACCTATGTTTCTGCTGGGACTATGGCATGGCATGTCTTCATGGTTCCAAGTGTGTATGTAACTGAGTATATTTAGATCAGTTACTAACAGAGTTGCTTCCCACCACTGCTCTACACAGGCTCTTTACTCATTCCATCACTGTTCTATGCACCAACATGCAGAGATGAAAATGAGAGACAAATGGCCATTCTAGTGGGAGAAGACAAAACAAGTACATAAAATAATTCTAAAGAAGGAAAAGATGATCTGAGTCAGTTTTTAAGGATTTAAAATACAAATACAACTATACCTACCAAAAGGAATAAAACACCAATGAATTCATATAAGGGATTTAGCTCCTTGCCCCTTTATCTAGAATAAAGGAACACAGTAACTATTATCCCAAATCACTTTACTTTTTAAATAGCAGCAAAGTTTTCTTTGAAAAGCAAAATAAATCTGACATGAAGTCAGAGAAACTTCTAGCATCCAATATTATGTAAAACTTTACAAAGTTTTTTAAAACAGTTTTAGAAGCAGAAGTTTATGTAGAAGCAGCTGGCATGCTGCACTCTACAGCAAGCTCCACTACCAACTTCTTTGCAGGAGGCCATCTTTTGTTGCCCTGTTGTAATCACTATATATTTTTGAATCGATAAATCACATTTTACATAAGACACATGCAATTCAGACTGCTTACAATTTGTCTTTTAAATTAATCCCTTGATTTAAGCATCATCAAGTTTCCCAAATTACTGTGACAGCTCTGTACTTCCAATTTTCAATTCACTTTTCTTAATGTCTTGATGCTCTCCCCACAGGTCAAACCAAACTGTATTACAGAGCTTGATAAGCTGGTGGGTTTAACAGTAATTTCAAAACTATCTTTTGAGGTACTGTAACCATTATACTAGGAAAGTAACTATTTTATTTATGACAAAGTTGGATGGTGTAAAACCAGTGTCAGGCTTCTTAAAACCTTTCCCATTGAAAATTTTTTACAAGACCCTTGGTAATACAGGTATATAAAATACAAGTAATTTACTAACAAAGTTACTTTAAAAGAATTTTTTATACATATGTATTAGTTATTCCTCTGTTGCTGTGGCAAAACTCCATGTTCAAGGCAACTTACAGAGGAAGAATTTATTGGGTTTACAGTTCCAGAGGAAGAAGAGTCTATCACGGTGGGGAAGACATGGCAGGAGGCAGCTAAGCACTCATATCTTCAAGCAGGCACAGGAAGCAGAGCACACACAAATAGAATAAAACTTTTAAAAATGAGATGGAAGTGCTTGTCTGTTTTCACATAAAGAATTAAAACTTGTCTGAATATTTGAAAGCATCTTCAATGTTCTTCAGAGTTGACTGACCTTTTGCTTTTACAATTATCAGTGTGGATACATAATATGAATAACTATGCAGAAGTATTCATTGTTTAGGGCCACTTCAGAAATTGTTGGAGATTATATCCTAATCCCAAGCCAATATTCAACGATTTTTTTAAAAAATTTAAATTTTATGTGTATGGGTGTATTACCTGCATGTAGGTAAGTGCATCCATGTCGTGCAATGACCGTGGAGGACAGAAGAGGCCATCAGAGCCCCTGGAACTGGAGTTACAGGCAGCTGTCAGCTGCTATGTGGGTGCTGCGATTCGAACTCAGGTCTTCTGTAAGAACAACCAGTGTTCTTAACTGCTGAGCCATCTCTCCAGCCCCTTTTCAATGATTTTTTAATGAAACAAATCAGTAACCTAAAGTTTTCGAAATAAAATATTCAAATACAATATAATCCAAAGATATAGTTACTTGATGCATATTGAATGATGGTAGAAAAATATCAAAATCTTGTTTTCTGTAATTAAACCATTGTATTTCTATGAGACGAAAACTTTAAATACACAGTAAAAGTACTGCAATTCATAGTGTACAGTGGTCTCTTATCTGAGTTAAGGTGTTTCAGGCAATGATATAAGGGCATGCACAGTAAAAACTGCTCCTGTTGCATGCTCAGAACCAATCCTCAGTGAAGTCACGTGGTGTAACATGCGCGAGCACTGCTAGAAATACCTGGGATTAATCCTACATTTGATTTTTAATTTATTTTTTTGCCCTTGGTTGCCTTTAGAGGATGTTTTATTGTTGCCACAATTTTTGCAATCCCCATATTCAGTTATGGGACTCCATATGCAACCCCATATGAGGTTACCACCCACCGTTTAGGAAGCTCGGGTCTAGTATATCTTGTTGCCGATATTTATAATTAGAGAACTATAAATTATAGGTCAATGAAAACAATGTAAGCTCTTCTATCTACGTTGCATTCTATATCTGGACGGGGTGTACATGATAGTTTAGAACTTCTGCAATGGCTTCTTACTGTCCTCAAGATAAAAAGTCCTGCCACATGGCTTATGTGAATGATCTCATTCCCACTCACCACACACCCATCTCTTACTGCTCACATTTTGCTGAGTCAAGCTTTTACTTCCAGTTCCCCGAAAAGCTATTAATATCCCTTTACCTGCGTCACTCTTTTCTTTTTCTTCCAAATGAATTTCCAGTCACTCTGAGTGACTATACATTAATTCCTTCAGGAAACCAGGAATATGTTAGATGCTCTTCTAGTGCACTCCCACGGCACCCAGCACTTACCCCTAGCACAGCGTTTACCATGTTGCATTAAAACTGTCCTCTACCATTAAACTTTAAGTACATAAGCTGTCATTCTAAGCCTCACTTCTTGGATCTCACTTTGACAAACAGGATTTCAATAATCATGAAAAGAAGAATGAAGCTAGATTCTATCAGCTGTTTCATGACTTGGACTTGTACACTTAATCCCTAGTTGACTCCCCTCAACGGCAAGCTTCTGGTCACAGTGGAAAAGAAAAAAAGTGAAGGACTCCATTAACATGTTCCTCCATGGTTCCTGCCTTGAGTTCCTGCTCTGACTTCTCTCAATGATAAGACTGTTATTTGGAAGTATAAGATGTAATAAACCCTTTCCTCCTCAAGCTGGTTTTGGTAAGGGTCTTTTATCACAGCAACAGAAAGCAAATTAGATCAGGAGTAAAATAGTCATCACTGCTGGGAGTGGTGGCTCATGCCTTTAATCCCAGTATTTGCGAGGAAGAAGCAGGCATATCTGTGTGAGTTTGAGGCCAGCTTGGTCCATGTAGTGAGTTTCAGACCAGTCAGGACTACTCTCAAAACAACAACAGCAACAAAACAAACCATCACACCACAATTAAAACTATCAAGGGATGAAATATTATTAATCACAACCCCAAAATTCTGAGCATACAGGTATCTCAGAAATTATGCACACATGCTCCCCAAGTAGTGGTAGAAAAGGATTAACCTGGTCCTCGGATTAGTGAAAGGTATTCAAATCACTGAGGTGTAGGGAGAGTTTTCCAGGCTACAGCCCCACTGGATGCACTAGTTTTCAGTCACTGTTTACTGCCATTTATTGTGGCAGTAAAAGCATAAAAACCTGTTTCAAATCAGTCCAACAAGCAGATCTAGCAAATATGTCAACAGACCTGATCAAACAATTGATAGTATTCTGTTATTGCTTCAGCTAGGCTAAAGGTTACAAAGTTGTAGAGAATGGGGAGGCTAAGAGTTGGGGAAAGAAATTAAAATATCACACTGGTGTAAACTGTAAGGTGAAGTTAGTAATTTAAAGTGAAAACAGGTTAGAAGTGAATCAGAAAATAAACAAAACCAAACAGACCAAACAATAACCCTAAAATTCAGAGCCAGGGGAAAAAACTGGATTTTATTCAAGGCACTAGTGGTTTCTAAAGTTAAAGTGAAACTGTGGGGAAGATTAACCTAAGGTTCTGAAGAATATGGGACTGAATAAAGCAGAAAAATCAATACTGAAAAATAAGTTTGTCTGATACAACATTAAGAAAAATGCTGTAATACACTAAAAAGGTAGATCTTTCTCCTCTAAGATGTGGTGTGAGGCTGGAGTCAATGAACACATTATCTATGATGTATCTTAATACCAGTATCATTAACCATACTTAATTTTAATATGCAAGTTCCCCTTTTCTCTCTTTTTGGTTGTATTTTAATGTTCCTTGAATTCTTCGTTAGAAAGACATGATGTACATTAAAAATAGAAGAGTATTTTTGATTCTCAGAAAACTCATAAACACTAAAATGTCCACACAACTATTTTTTAGGAAGAACTGTCAAACTTTCCGATGTTTTACATGGTAATATTTCTCTTGAAGTAAGGAACTTAACATTTACACCTTAACAGATGTAGGTTATACACCTTTTGGTTTGGTAGGCAGGGTCCACTAAAACATTATGACTTAGAATCACGTAAATAACCGTCATTAGAATTGATAAAACCTGCAAACTAACAACTGGCTAACTCTGACGGTTGATAGTCATGGCTGGAAGTCATGCAGTAGGACGACTCCACTAAAGCGATCTTAGGGATGAGACGTGGCTCCAGTGAGATAGGGGATGCACAGCACCACCTAGGTGGGGAAGGGCGCAGAGAGAAGACCACTCCGGCCCGAGCCACGCCCACACCATCCCTACCGGAAGTCCGGGGTTGAGTACCGAGGACCGGCGGCTTCTGCCGGTGGAAGCCAGATGACCGTTTCCGGTCTCCCTCGCCCTCCCTGCAGCCCGGGGTCCTCCAGTTCCTCCCCCCCGCGCCCAGCATCTGAGGAGGCGGAGCCGGGACGGGCTCGCCGGAAGGGCTCCTCGCGTACCTGCGCCAGCACCGTGAGGCTGCCCTCGCGCGCCGCAACTTTCACGCGGCCGTGATGCCACGCCGCTCCTGCCCCTCCCAGGGCCACGCCGGCCACGACCGCTGCCAGAGGGCCGGGACTCGGCATGGCTCGTCGGCTGGCCGCGAGTCTCCGCCGCAGTCTTCCGCCCCAGGCCGCCAGCCGAGCGCTTCTCCCCGCGGCTGTAGCCATCTTTGCGGAAGCGTCCAACCGCCGTGTCGGGCCTCGCCCCAACCTCCTGAAGTGTGCGGCTGAGCTCTCGCGAGGTCTTAGCAACCTCTGCTTGTCTCTTGGGCGTGTTTGGTGGGTGTGGTTCCTTCCTCGAAGCTCAGAGTGGCTGGAGGTGACGCCTTCTTAGGAAAAGATTTGGGGGTAAGAGGAAGTGTCCAGACTAGTCAAACAGGCATCTGGTAGCCCAAGAAAGGAGCTGGAGACATGGTGCAGGGGTTAAGAGCATTTGCTGCCCTTCCAGAGGACCAGAGCTCTGTTCTCAAGCACCCTACATCAGGGGGCTTACGACCACTGTATCCCCAGGGGATCCAACAACTACTGGCCTGTGGGTACCTGCACACTTGTACACGCACATAAAATAGAAGTTTAAAAGAGAAGAAAGGGCAGTACCTGCTACCGGGTGGAAGGTTATAACTGTGTTTAAGAAGAGGGAGTATTATAGCAAAAAACTATCCAGGGAACTTCATTGAGGAGTCAAGTTAGATTTAGCATGACTTTTGTTTGCCAGGCTTAAAGATGACACCTTTGGCCCAATAAGGGAAGTCTAAGTGTGTGTCATCCTATGGCCTAAGGGAGTCTAGTGTTTTGTGGCTACTTTGGGAGCTAGACAGGAAAACAACAGCACTTAGAACAATAAACAATGAGGGGCATTAATTGTGATCGATGATGGGCATATTTTAAGAGTAGAAGCCCATCCTTGAAGTGATTGGGGTGTGGAACTGAAAAATTCTGCATTTTTTTTCGCTACACTACATTTGCCTTAAATGCCACAAGCCTGACTATAATAAAGAATTCTTTGGGCCAGCAAAATGGCTCAGTGAGTAAAATACCAGATGCTAAGACTGATGACCTGAGTTTGGTTCCAGGATTCACATGTTGGAAGAAGAGAGCTGACTCCCACATGTGTCTCTTGACGTGTGTGTGTGTGTGTGTGTGTCATTGCATACCCATACACAAAAATGTAGAGACAAGGATTTTTTATATTGTTTTTATTTTACGTGTATGAGTGTATTGCCTGCAAGTGTGTAAGTGCACCTCTGTAGTGCAGTGCCCAAGGAGGTCAGAAGAAGGTGTTGGATCCCCTGGAACTGGAGTTGCGGGCAGTTGTCAGCTGCCATTTGGGTGCTGGGCATCCAACCGGAGTCCTCTATAAGAACAGTCAGTGCTCTTAACCACTGAGCCATCTCTCCAGGGGTTCCAAGAATTTAATAGCATTTATATCATGCTATTCAGAGATTAACATAAGTTGCAGATCCCTTTCACAAGTCATTCTTAAGTAACACCAATCAGCTTGCCTAGCTGCTGGTAAACTATCCTCTTGTTTAAAAGAAATCATGTGTGTTCTCTTACAGATATCATTTTTGTAGCTAAGCAAACATTTATTAAAGACTTATTTTTATTATTTATTTATTTATTTATTTATTATTTTTTGTTTTATTTTGAGACAGAGTCTCCCTGCAGCCCCAGCTGGCCTGGAATTCACTATGTAGCCAAGGCTGGCCTTGAACTCACAGAAATTCGCCTGTCTCTGCCTCCCAAGTGCTGGATTTAAAGGCGTGTGCCACCAAGCCCAGCTAAAGATTTAGTTTTATGTGTGTACATGTGTGTCTCTACAGGTATGTGTGAGTGCCTTTGGAGAAGATCCCCTGGAGCTAGAGTTACAGGAGGTTATAAGCTGCATAATGTGGATGCTGGGAATTGAACTTAGATCCTCTGGAAGAGCAGCAAGAGCTCTTATTCACTGAGTCATTTCTCCAGTCCTAAATTAATTTAAGACATCCCTGGCAGGTCTGGAACTCACTATGTAGACCAGCCTGACTTAGAACTCACAGAGATCCACCTTCTTCTTCACCTGCCTCCCAAGTGCTGGGATTTAAAAGATATATGCCGGGTCGTTGACATTAAGTCCTATTTACATCATTGTGCAACCACCATTATCATGCAATGACGTCCATCATCCATCTCCAGAATTTTTGTCATCTTGCAAAACTGGCCAACCCCCTTTTTAAAATTTTTTTTTTTTTTTATGTGTATGAGTGTATTGCCTACATGTATGTGAGTGCACCTGTGTCGTGCAATGCCTCGGAGGTCAGAAGAGGGCTTCGGATTCCCCTGGATCTGGAGTTAAGGACGGTTTGTAGCCGCCATATAGGTGCTGGGAATCGAACCCAGGTCCTCTGTAAGAGCAGTCATTGTGCTCTTAACCGCTGAGCCATCTCTCCAGCCTCCTTAATTGGCCAACCCTTTTTAAGTGGTCCCTTACTTGTTTGTATGTTTGTATCTCCTGTGCTCCTAGTCCTAACTGTGCTTTCATTTCTGCTAACTAATGCTTATTTCCTTAAGAACTCCTATATAAAGCCATTGTATTTCAGATGAATGGTGAATAATAGCCATCGTGCTACCTGGGACTGAAAGCTGGCATACACCCACTCCATGCCCCCATTGCTGGGGCCCATTTGTTTTCTCTAGAGCAGATGTGGAACAATAAGTACCTCAGCCCTGGCTGTTCTTTGGATGGAAATGGTTTTGCTGGGGCAGCAGACTTTGTTTCACATCATAGCCTGTGATCCACTAGTGTTCCTTCTTCATTTTTCCTCAGTAAATTGAATTATCTCCTTGTTCAGCCTCAGAAATGTTCCCAGATATTAGATTCTTTTATTTGGGTATGTATAACTTGATGTCCGAGTCAAAGGTGCCAGGACTTCTGATATATGATCACTGCCATATTGAAATTGAGACAGTAACAAAAGTGGCCACACTAAGTCTACTCTGACAAGTTAATGGAAGTTCCTTGGGTCATCTTGTTATTCTCTGCCCTTGGTTTTTGCTCTCTTCATTTTAACCAGTTTGCCTTAATCTGTAGCCAGTATTTCCTCACTTTCCTCCAGTGGCGGGAACTACTTGCAATGTGCCTTCCCAGGCAGGAAGGATATAGACTTGACTGTGCAAAAACTTGTAAACCAGACCTCAAGGTTTGAATCCCAGATCACTGAGTCTCTGTGTTTTCATTTGTAAACAGCCCTCTTATAGTTTCGGGTGGGAGATAAAATGGAATAATTTATAGGAAGTGACTAGCCAAATGCTTGGCACATAGCATACTTGTGACAGATGGGAGTTTGTCTTTAAGATTTGGCTTACTCCTTCTCTGTGATCACAAATGAGCTTTGACTAAACAGCTCTGGTTCCATATCCCTGTGATTTCTTGCCTTTTCACATCTTACCTGATGTTTGCCCTCTGGTTGTTTTTACCTCTGCTATTTTTATTAGTTCTTGATATGCATCCCGTATTTCGGGATTGCTGACATCTAGTTTGTTTCTGTCCCCTGGTGGTCATAGGAGTCTAGGATATGTTTAGACTCACTGGATGTCTTATAGCTTATTCTCAGTTTCCAGAAACTACATCTTTGTCTGCTTCAAACTGTAATTTACACAGCTCCTCTACTCACTTAGTGGAGTCAGCATCTAGTACTCAGTTATGGCCTCAAGTCCAAGATAGGTGCATATTTTGTTAGATCACTTGTCATATTTAAAAACATGTTTGCCTCACATTTTGATGTCCTTGTGGGTGAGGATGTCTTATTTTTCTTTGTTTTCCCAGTACCCAGCAAACATTACCCAGAATATATTAGATATTCAATTAATGAACATAGAATAAGTGACTAAATACATGGCACAGATGAAATGTTAGGTATCCAGTTCCAAGTTCAGGGTGTCAGACATGCGCAAGTTTATTGCTCCTTTGGTGCAATTTATTTTCAAAACAAAAGCCTCATTTTAAATTAGTGGGTTTTTAAAAAGTTGAAAATCTTTGTTCATTTGTTTTTGAGACAGGGTCTCCCTGTAGCCCCAGCTGGCCTGGAACTCGCTCTGTAGACCTGGCTGACCTCTGTCTTACAGAGCACTCTGCTTCCCATGTGCTGGGACTAAAAGCATGTGCTACCATGCCTGGCTTAGTTGAAAATCTTTGAACTTACTTGGAAAACTGCTTTGTAGTTAGTTTAGTTAGTCTATTTTCATGTTATATGTCGAGGCCTCTAGCACTCAGTTAAGATTTAATGCATTCAAACTTTACTTTTGCAGAGGAAACAAAGTCTTTTAATAGAACCACTCTCTAGCCAGCTAACCATTCTAAGTATGAAATCTTCCCTGGCAGCTGCTGACTATATTGGTCTTTTGGGGCTCTGGCTTTGTTCATTTCTTCATCACCAGCTATAGAAAAAGCCCTGGGCTGGGATGTATTTTCAACCATGCAGTTTATAAACCAATCCCCAAATAAGGAGCCACTTGTTCTCAAGCTATAACACCCAGTCTGTTTTAAATAGTAAATGGACAAAAACAGAACCCTAACATAGTTTCAAAATATTGTTCTTAATTCACTTGCTCTGGGCTCTTTCTCTGGAGGAGGGATGAAAAACTGTCACAAGGAGGGTTTTTTTTTTTTTTTTCCCCCAGTGGCAAGACTAGGCCAGATTCCACAACAGTACCAGATGGTCCTTTGCCATTGGGACTGCTCAGAAGGAGAAGGACTTGGTGAGCTGGAGTGGTGACTGAAAAGCCTGCAGGGAGAGAAGCACGTAGAGTAAGGCCCTTTAAGACCAGAGGAGGGGGAGGGTGTAGAGTTCAGGGATGACTAGATACAGTGTGTGTTTATGAGCCTTGGAGCAGAAGTGCTGGGTCGGAGTTGACCTAGCATGTTTTAGTGTTTGGAGGAGGAACCATGCAGTGATTTCCACAGTATAAATAATCGTGCTGCTTAAACATTTGACACATCCTGAAAACACAGGCAATTAAGCTGTGCGACAAACATCACAGAGTACTTGACAGTGTGACCTGCTATACACCTCGGCTCCATGGTGTATATATTAGTTACTTGTTGCTGTGGCAAAATATCTGACAAAAAGCAACTTAAGGATGGAAGGGTTTATTTTGGCTTACAACTTTTGAGGATGCACCTGCCATGGGAGGGAAGGCATGGCAACAGGAGTGTGAGGTGGTTGGTCACATTGTACCTCAGTCAAGAAGTGACAGGGAGTGGAGCCAGGCTATAAAACCTCAAGGTCTGCCTCTACTCACCCATTTCCTCTAGCAAAGCTCCACATTCTATTGGGTTCACAGCCTACCTCCAACTGGTGAGTAAGTGTTCAAACACTTGAGCCTACAGGAGATAGTTCAAGTTCAAATCACAACACTTTGTATATAGGATGTAGCCTCTCCTAGGGCCATTATGAGCAAAACGAGATTAGACCAAGCACAAGAGCAAAGGATTCCACCAAGAGATGTCTACCAAGATTGTGAGACTTCTACCAACATAATAGGATGTGCTGTCTACAAAAATTTTTTATAAATAGAAGGAATATACTCTAAAATAATAAGAAAAAGTATAATATAATGAATAGGTCAGTAACATTTATAACCATGAAGTGTATCATGTTATAGTAAGTGTGTGTGTGTTATACTTTCATGGGCAATGATGAAAGTTTATCCATAATGCCATCACCATCACCAACATGTGAACATTGTACTGCATCAGTTGGCTATGACATTACTATAACAATGAGAATTATTCAGCTCCATTATGATGTATTTTTTTAAGATGTAGTGCGGGTTGGCTTCAAATTTGTAATCTTCCTGCCTCAGACTCCTGAGTGCTGGGATTATAGGTGTGTGGGATTATAGCTATGCCAAACTCATGCTCAGGTTTAATAGTGGAATTCTTGTCATTTTTCAATTTCAGGGGCAAGACCGAGATTTCACAACTTTTGTGGCAACAATTTATGAAATTCTAGTCAATTTGGTGAGATAAAAAGTATGAAAATCATAAAACCTTGCTTTTTTTTCCTTTTCTTTCTTTCTTTAGTCTTTTTGAGACAGGGTCTCTCTGTAGCCCCAGATGGCCTGGAACTCACTATATAGACCAGGCTGGCCTTGAACTCACAGAGATCTGCCTGCCTCTGCTGGGATTAAAGGCGTGTCCCTGCATGCCTGGCTAAAACCTTATTTTCAGTGGACATGTTTATATGTATAGAAAAAACAAAATATTTTTTACAAACTGTTCAAATTAATAAGGAATTTAGCAAGGTAGTTATCTGTAAACTATTTACTTATTTACGTTTTTTGGCGACAGGGTCTTCTTTGTAGCTCAGGTTGGCCTGGAGTAGTTCAGGTTGATCTCAAACTTGAGGCAGTTCTCCTACCTCAGCTTCCTGAGTACTGAGACTACAGGCTTGTACCACCATGATCAACACCATTATAAACTTAGAGGACCACTGTTGGTTGTGTGGCCTGTGGCTGACCACAAAGTCCTCAGCTGTATATAGATCGGTTGCCAGCCCCTTGCTCTTCACATTTGTTTGTGTGCTTCATGTCTCCTCACCTGCATTCCCACTCACCCTCTGATTTTATACTCCCCACCCCTTGCCTGTCTTTTGCCTGTCCAGACTATCATGGTCTTTCTTACCCACTGTTAGTGGGTTTGCATAAAATATCTCCCTAACTCCTGACCACCAGTGCTGTAATTACCTATGAATTACTGATCTTGAACAACAGAAATAAACTAGTTCTAACTGAAGATGATAATATGCTTCTATAACATCTTAAAAGAAGTTATGAAGTCAAGTGCAACTTTGATCTTAGCATGTGTGGGGATAAATAAAGATTGTGATATGATTCTGCAAGGCTGTTTACTGTTACATTACAGAAGAATGTGTGTTAAGATTGATTATCTCTAGTGGAGGGGTAAAAATATGGGGGAATTCTCAACAGATAAGTTAAAGAGGTTGGGCTCAGGCCAATATTAATGGAGAAACCAGCATTTGAATGGACATTATAAAGAACCATTGCTTAGAATAGTCAGAGTTTGAACTATATTTATGATGGATAATTGGATGGTGGAGGGTATGATTCACCCTCAGAGGCCCTAGTTGAGTCAAAAGCGTTGCTAATTATGTCTTTCTGTGCAGTTTGGGGCCATGGGTAAAAAATATCTGGGGATCATGATTGATACCAGCATGTGTAGAAATAGGTCAAGATGAAATCTCACTGACAGCAAGACAGCCCAGCTGAGGGAGCCTTTTCTGTGTCTTTCAGATCCTCCCCTGCCTCCTGTTCCCTTCCCATCATCCTAGCTTACACTCTCGTTCCCTCACACTGTGATGATTGCAGGCATCTCTTAACACGTGCCTTTCCTTCCAGTCTTTTTCTCCTCCCCAGCATTCCATAGCTGGATGTCAGCTCAATCTTCCTCAAACATTTCTTTCAGCATACATCCATTAGCTGTGTGGTTTAACCTTCCCAGGCCTCCATCTCCTTGCCAGAAAGTGAGGAGATGGGTTTCAGTTTATTTTTTCAATTGTAAAATTCGTGCTCTGTGCTACTCTAGAGCAGTATTTTTTTTTTCATTTGACAAGTTGTATTGAGTGTGAAATATGTGCCAGGCATGGTACCATGCCCTGGAGGTAGAAAGAGAATTAAGACAGAGTCCCTCCATGGTGCCCAGGCCTCTCACGATGGGTTGTATTCTCTGTGCTTAAAACTTTTAAAAAATGTGATCTCCATTTATTTCTTAAATCTACACATTTATAACTGAATGTTGAAATATACATAATGAAACTTAAATTTGGGGGCTGGGGAGGTGACTTAATTGGTAAAGTGCTTGCTGTACAAGCAGAAGGACCTCAATTTCATACCCAGAACCCATGTGAAATCTGAGTGCCGTGGCACACATCTATAACCCCAGTGCTGAGTAGGGGGCAGATCCCTGGAGCTCACTGACCAGCCAGCCCAGCCAGTCAGTGAGCACCAGGTTCGGTGAGAGACCCTGTCTCAAAGGGTAGGATAAGGTGCAGAGTGACTGAGCAAGATGCCCAATGTCAACCTCTAGCCTCCATACTTATGAGCACATGTAGATGTGCACACACTCACATGAATCTGTATACATGCCACACATGTAGATTAAAAATTTAAATTTTGACATAAAGATGAAATCAGTTTTTATTATCTTTATTTTTTATGTGTATGAGTATATTGCCTGCATGTAAGTGCACCTGAGTTATGCAGTGCCTGTGGAGGTCAGAAGAGGGTGTAAGATCCCCTTGAACTGGAGTTACAGATGGTTGTTAAATGCCGTGTGGGTGCTGGGAATCAAACCTGGGTCCTCTTCAAGAGCAGCCAGTGCTCTTAACCACTGAACTCTCTCTCCAGCCCTGAGGTGAAATCATTTTCACAATATAAAATTTCATCCAAAGATGTAGCAAAAGTTTTTCTCTCTCTAAAAAAATGCTAATATGATTTTGGTGAGATCAATTTGATCAAATTGGCTTCTTCAAACTGGCTTAGGAACTTTTTATCTTTTGTGTATGTGTGTATATTGTATGTGTGTATATTGTGATGTGTATATATTGTGTGTACATGTTCATGTGTGTGAGTGCATTTGGATGTGTGCCACAGTGCATGTGTGGAGATCGGAGGAAAACTTTAAGTATTGGTTCTTACCTTGTTTGAAGTAAGGTCTATTGTTCACTGCTGTGTATGCCAGGCTAGCTGGCCTGTGAACTTCTGGGGCTCTTGTCTCTGACTTTCACCTCATTGTAGGAGCTCTGGGATTACAGATGCATGTTTCTATATCTGGCTTTACATGGGTTTTGGGGATCTGAACTCAGGTCTTCATATTTGTACAGCAACTGCTTTATCCACTGAGTTATATCCCCAGCTTAGCTTGGAAAATTTTGGTTCAAGCTTTCTGTGATAAAGGCACAAAGGCTTGGTACAATGTTCAGTTAATTTAGACATTAGTTTTGAATCACTGTCATAACTCAAGAAAGTACTACACAAAAATGTGAATTCAAAAGGAAAAGCAGGGCTTGGTGTTGCATGGCCTTAATTCCAGCACCCAGGAAGCAGAAACAGGTGTATCTCTGTGAGTTCAAGGCCAGGCTGGTCTACCTTGTGAGTTCCAGGTCAGCCAGAGCTACTTAATAAGACTCTGTCTAAAAAAAGGAGTGACTATATTGTTTGATGATATATCTTTTTTAGGCTTTTATAATGAAAAATCTAAATATAGACAAAATTAAAGATAATGTTGAGTACCTGTATACATCTAACTCACCCTCCTCAATTGCCAAATCATGGTCAATGTTTTGCTTTCTCCTTTTCCTTCAACTAGATTATGTTTTCACAACCCCCACACTCACTGTATTATCTACTTGTTGCTGTGATAAAATACCTGATAAAAGAAGCTTAAAGAAATGTTGAATTTGGTTCATGGTACAGTCCATCATGGTAGTGAAGTCACGGCGGCAGGAGGCTTAGGCAGCTGGTCACATTGTGTCCAGAGTTGGGAAGCAGAAGGAGATGAATGCTGGCACTCAGCTAGCTTTCTCCTTTTCATGCAGTCCAGGCCCAGGCCCATGAAATGGTGCTGCCCATAGTTAACGTGAATCTTCCTACTTCAGTTAGTGTAGGTAATCCCTCACAGGTATGGCCAGGGGCCAACCTAATCTAGACACTCCCCCTACAGGTGCGCCTTGAGGCTTGGCTCCTAGGTGACTGAAGATCTTGTCAGTGACAATATTAACCATAACACTTTTTATTTTGTGTTAGACAGGGCTTCATGTAGCCTAGGCTGGCCTTGAACTAGGTAAGTAGCTGAGGATGTCTTTGAACTTCTAGTCCTTCTGCCTCTACTTCCCAAGTGCTTGCTTGGATTACAGGCATGTGTCACCATGTGAGGTTTATTAGATGCTGTAGATCAGTCCCAAGACCTTTGGCTTATAATAAGGCAAGCACTCTGTCAACTGAGCTATATCCCCAGCTTCATATAATCTTACTTTACATCATTCATTGTATATTTGTAAAAGATGTGGTCTCAAAGAAAATTCATATGCCATTTCATTTTTTCTTTTGTGTGTGTAGTTTTTTTTTGTTGTTGTTGTTTTGTTTTTTGTCTTTTTGAAACAGGGTTTCCCTGAAGCCCCAACTGGCCTGGAACTCACTATGTAGACCAAGGCTGGCCTTGAACTGACAGCGATCTGCCTGCCTCTGCCTCCCAAGTGCTAGGACTACAGGCATGCGCCACCACTCCCAGCTTCTTTTGTGTTTCTTAATAGCACTTTATAATCTAATAGACACATAAAACTTCTTTTAGGCAAAAGAGCTGTATAATTTGTATAAGATTCTAGGAAGGTGGGGTGACACCAAAGATTTAAGAAGTCATTGTTCCAGCTTACCTCTCCCCTCCTCCCCTCATGTCCTCTCCTCTCCCGTCCCTCATTTCCTCCCCCTTTTCTTTCCTCCCTGTCTCACCCTGACTGTGAAAAGCAAAAAATATCTCCAGACTTTGCAGAATGGCTCCCCGGGATGGAACCACTGCCCCTAAAGGCCAGCTCCTTGAGGACAGGGAATTTTGCCTATTTTGTGCACCCTTATGTCTCTACTGTGTATAAAATGCCCAGCTCATAGTTGCTCTTTTATAGTTGGTTCTTCCTCCTCCCCCTCCCCTCCTCCTCTCCTTTCTTCTTCCTCCTCTTCCTCCTCCCCCCCTCCCTTCCGCCCCTCCTCTTTCTCCTTCTGCCTCTGCCTCTTCCTCTTCACTATGTAGACAAGGCTGACCTTGATCTCACAGTTATCATCCACCAGCCTCTGCCTCCGAAATGCTGGGACTAAAGGCATGTGCCACAATGCCTGCCTCAATAGCTACTTCTTAAATGAATGAGTGAATGAATGAAAAAACAAGCATTATCATTATCAAGGGGTTGAGGCTTTTGTGATTCAGTAGCACATCTCTAAGGAGAATGAGAACATTTATACTTACATAAAAATGTGTTAAGCACTGGCTTGAGTACTGCTGAAAATATTAATCTAGCGAGGCTTCCCTTTCTTTTATGTTATGGGTAGTTTATTTTGATTTCTTGATATACCTCCAGTCCATTAATAACTAATGATGCAAGGTACAATATGTATTAAGGGTTAGGTTCATTGTTGATAATAGTGGATAAAAATGAATCTTCTCTTTCTTCTCTCCTCTTTTCTTTTGAGGAGTGGTTGAGACAGGGCTTTGCTGTGCAGCTCAGACTGGCCTTGAACTCCCTGTATTATCTAGGTTGTCTTTGAACTGATGATCCTCCTGCCTCAGTCTCCCACGTGCTGGGATCATAGGCATGTACCACTATGCCCAGCTGATAAATTAACTTTTCAAATAAACTTCCTAAAAATTTTCTTCTTTTTTTTCTTAGCATTATTAAAAGGTGCTTTATTTTGTTTTTTTTCTTTCTCTCTTTTTTATTGATTTTTTTGTGAATTTTATACAATATATCTTGATCATATTTAGAGCCTTTCTCCTATCTGAACTCCCCATAGCACCCCCACTGGTTTTTATGTATTCTGTCATGTATGTTAAGACCTATCAAGCCAAGTTTGTGTCCTCAAACACACACTGTCCTTCGGTGTGTGTACATCCACTGGGGCCTGGCTAACCTTTCTAGCATCACTCCTTTAAACCAACTCTCCCTCTCCCAGTAGTTGTTGGTTGTCAGTAGTTTCTCAGCTAAGGTTGGGGCGTCTTACTCATTTCCCACTTCTATGCTGTGTTTTTGTATGTTGAGCTTACATGGGTCTTGTGCATGCTGTCACCATTGCTGTAAGTTCATGTGAGTAACTTCCCAGCTGTTTGGAAAACTGTTTACTTATCGTCATCCACCATCCCTGGAACTTACAGTCGTTCTGCCCCCTCTTCTGCAATGGTCCCTGAGCCTTGGGTTGCAGAGTTTGATATAGATGTTCTCCCCAGGGGCAGTCTCTTATTCTTTGCACTTTGGCCAGTTGTGGTTTACTGGGTTACTCACCATCTGTTGCATTAGGAAGCTTCACTGGTGAGAGTTGAGAGCTACATTAATGTTCTTTCTGCCTCCTGTTCTGCTATGTTTCCCAAATCTTAGGTATAGGGGTTACATTGTAGATGTGTCACTTAGGGCTGGGCACCTCACAGACATTTACTCTCTGTGTTTGAACTGCTGTGAAACTATATTGTCTCCATCTTTGCAAGAAGCTTCTTTGATGAGTGGTGAGAGGTACACTTGTCTGTAAATATAGGGAGACATATTTAGAATGCAGTAAGAAAGTACATTGTTTGAGGAATGTGGTAAAAGGTTTTTCTCTCAGATCTATGACCACTCCAGCCATGTGTATTTGGCTATGTTTACAGTGCCACACATGAGTTCCCTCCCATTGAGGGGCCGTAAGTCTAATTAGACAGCTATTGATTGCCCCCAAGATAAAAGTGCACTACTGTACCAATATCAATAGTTTGTTGTGTCAGTCATTGTGTTTTTTTGTTATATAGCCTTCAGCTATACATGTGTTCATATATATTTTGTATTTGTGTTTTTCTGTAGACTTTTGAACTAATAAATTTCTCTCTGGTTTTTCAGACTCCCTAAGCATTATTTTTCTCTCTCTCTCTCTCCTCTCTCTCCCACTATATAACCCTCTCTCCTTCCTCTTCTGTTAACCCCATTTCCCCCTTGATAACACCTGCCTCCTATTATTCCCCTCTCTTGAGCTCCTATTTTCCCCTACCCCCATGATTCCTTTTCATTTTCCTGGCTTCTATGGTTACATCAAGATGTATATTCTCATCTATGGATTTGGAGCTAAGATCCACAAATGTGAAAAATTCATCGCTTGTTTTTTTTTCTGAGTCTGGGTTACTTCACTAACTATAACAGCTTCTACTTCCATTTACCTGAAAAATTACATGATTTTGTCTTTCTTTATTGCTGAATAGAACACAGTTGTATAAATATGCCACATTTTCTTTATTCATTCATTAGTTGAGGGGCATTTAGGTTGTTTTCATTTCTTAGCTATTATGAAAAGAGCAGGAACAAACATGGCTACACAAGTATCTCCGCAGTGGTGAGTACTTTGGGTACTGGATCATATGGTAGGTTCATCTTTAGCTTTTTAAAGTTCACTACACTGATTTCCACAGTAGTTGCACCAGTTCTCAATCTCACCAGCAGTGAATGAGGATTCCCCTTTCCTCGTATCCTTGCCAGCATTTGGTGTCGTATGTTCTCTTGGTCTTAGTCATTCTGGCTGGAGTAAGATGAAATCTTAGTTTTGATTTACATTTCCATAATTACCAAGGATGCTGAACATTTTTAGAGGTGTTTATTAGTCATTTTTATTTCTTTTTTTGAGAGTTCTCTGTTCAAATCCATAGCCCATTTAAAAAATATTTTATTATTTTTATTTTATGTGTATGAGTGTACTGCCTGCATGTATGTGAGTGCACCCGTGTCATGCAATGCCGTGGAGGTCAGAAGACGGCTTCGGATTTCCCTGGAACTGGAGTTAAGGACGGTTTGTAGCCACCATGTGGGTGCTGGGAATCGAACCTGGGTCCTTTATAAGAGCAGTCAGTGCTCTTAACTGCTGAGCTGTCTCTCCAGCCCCCATAGCCCATTTTTAATAGACGCATTTGTTTTCTTGCTTCTTTGTTTTTTGAATTCTTTGTATATTCTGGATATTAATCCTCAGTTAGATGAACAGCTGGTGAAGATTTTCTCCCACTCTATGCACTTCCTCTTCACTTGATTGTTTCCTTTGCTGTACAGGAGGTTTTTAGTTTAATGAGGCCCCATTTATCAATTGTTAGCCTTAATTCCTGAGCAACTGATGTCTCAATTAGAAAGTTCGTTCCTGCACCTATATCTTGGAGGGTACTGCCTATATTTTCTTCTAACAGTTTCAACATTTCAGGTTTCACATTGAAGTCCTTAATCCATTTGGAGTTGACTTTTGTGTAGGTGATAGATATTAGTCTAATTTCATTCTTCTACATGTGGAGATCCAGTTTTGCCAGAACGATTTGTTGAAGATGGTGTCTTTCCTCCAGTGTTTGTTCTTGGCACCTTTGTCAAATATCAGGTGGCTGAAATTGTGTGCATTCATGTTTGGGTCTTCTATTTTATTCCATTGATCTACAGGTCTAGTTTTTTTTTTTTTTTGCCAGTACCATGCTGTTTTTATGACCATAGCTCTGTAATATAGTTTGAAATCTACTGTACTAAGGCCCCCAGCATTACTCTTTGTGTTTGGGATTGCTTTGGCTTCCAAGGTCTTTTGTGATTCCATATGAATTTAAAGATTTTTTTTCTATTTCTGTGAAGAGTGCTAGGGGGATTTTGATTGGAATTGCATTAAATGTGTGAATTACTTTTGGTAGGATGATCATTTTCACTATATTGATTCTACCAATCCATGAACACAGAGGTCTTTCCATCTCCTTATGTCTTTCTCAATTTTTTTTTTTTTTTCAAAGATTTAAAGTTTTCATTGTAGTGGTTAAGTGCACTGGCTGCTCTTGCAGAGGATCTGGGTTTGATTCCCAACACCCACATGGTGACTAACAACTACCCATAAATCTAGTTCCAAGGCATCTGAGCCTTCTTCTGACTTCCATGGGCATTGCATGACTTGGGTGCACTTAAATGCATGCAAGCAATGCACTCATACACATAAAAATATTAAAATTTTCAAAAATATTAAAATTTCTATTGTAGGAGCTGGAGATCTGGTTCAGCAGTTAAGAACACTGGATGCTCTTGCAGAGGACCTGGGTTCAGTTTCCAGCACCCACATCACAGCTAACAACTGTCTGTAACTCCAGTTTCAAGGGAATTTGATGCCCTCTTCTGATCTCCATGGGTATTGTATGGCATGGGTGCACATTCATACATGCAAGCAGTACATTCATATACATAAAAAAATAAAGTTTTCCTTGTTGAGGTTTTTAATGTCTTTGGTTAGATATATTCCCAGATATTTTATTTTTTCGAGGCTATTGCGAATGGGAGGATTTCCATGAGCTCTTTCTTTGATTGCTTGCTGTTAGTATATAAAAAGACTACTGATTTTTGTAAATTGATTTTGTAACCTGTCACTTTGCTGAAAGTGTTAATAATTTCTAGGTTTCTGGTAGAATTTTGGAATCTCTTATGTATAATATCCTATCATTTGTAAATACAGATAATTTGACTGCTTCTTTTCTAATTAGTACCAAGTTAATTTCCTTCTCTTGTCTTATTACTCTGGCTAGAGTTTCAAGTGCTATATTAAAAAGGAGTGGGGATAGTAGACAGACTTCTCTGGCTCCTGATTTTAATGTGAATGCTTCAAGTTTTTCTCCATTTAGAATGATGTTGACTATGGATTTGTTATATATAGCCACAATTATGTTGAGTTATGTTCCCTCCAGTCCAATTCCCTCTAGGACTTTTATCATGAATGGATGTTGGATTTTGTCAAAGATCTTTTTGGCATCTATTGAAATGATCATGTTTTTTTTTTTTTTGTCTTTAAGTCCATTTATATGTCTTACTACATTTATTGACTTACATATATTGAAACAGTTCTGTATCTCTGGAATAAAGCCAACTTGATCATGGTAGATGAACTTTTTCATGGTAGATGAATGTGTGTCTGTATGCTATTTGAAAGTATTTTGCTGAGAATTTTTGTGTCTATATTTATTAGGGATATGAACCTATAGTTTTCTTTTTTGTTTTATCTTTACAAGGTTTTGGCATTAGAGTAATACTGGCATCATAGAAGGAGTTTGGAAGTTCTCCCTCTGTTTCTATCTTTTTGAATAAATCAAGCAGTATTGGTTACAGATCTTCTTTGAAGGTCCGTTAAAATTCTACTGTGAATCCATCTGGACCTGGGTTTTGTTTTTGTTTGTTGTTTTTTAAGTCAGGAGGCTTTGTAATACTGTTTGATTTCCTTCTTTGTTGTTGTGGGTCTCTAAGTTGTTGATCTCTTCTTTGTTTAACTTTGGTAGTTACATTGAATTTGGAAATTTTTCTTTTTTTTAAATTTTATTAGATTTTCTAATTTAATAAGAGTATAGGTTTTAAAAATATTCCTTTATAATGTTCTGGATTCTTTTGCTGTCTGTTGTGATATTTCCCTTTTCATCTCTTATTTTGTTGATTTTTATTTGCTCTTTCCTTCTTTTGGTTAGCTAGGCTAAGGGTCTATCTTGGTTATCTTTTCAAAGAACCGGCTCTTACATTCATTGATTCTTTGTATTGTTTTCTTTGTTTTGATGCCATTGATATCTGCTCTGATATTTTCTTCTCCCATGGGTTTAGGTTTGGCTTATTCTTGCTTTTCCAGATTCTTGAGTTGTACCATTAAGCCATTTATTTGTGTTCTGTGGTGATTTGAATAAGAATGGCCCCCATAGGCTCCAAGTATTTGGGCATTTTGTCCTTAGCTAGCGGTGCTGTTTTGGGAAGCTTTAGGAGGTGTGGCCTTGCTGGAGGAAGTGCATCACTGGGCGGGGGTGGGCTTTGAGAGTTCTCAAGCCTTGCTGGATCCCCAGTCACTTTCTGCTTCCTATTTGAAGATATGATTACACTTAGCTTTTTGCTCCTGCTCCAGTCACCTCACCATGCCTCTTTGCCATGATGGACTCTAATCCCTGTGGAACCTGGAACTGTAAGCTCAAATAAATTCTTCCATTTATAAGTTCCCTTTGTCATGGAGTTTTATCACAACAACAGAAAAGTAACTAATACAGAAGTTGGTAACAGGAGAGGGGTGTTGGCTATGAAGAACTTGAGCATATGGGTTTTTGGAAAAAACCTGGAAGACTTTGGAAGTTTGGCCTAGAAAAGTGTTTAAATGCTGTAAGCAGAGCTTAATGGGCTGTTCTAGTAGGAGCCTGGAAGAAAGTAATGCTGAGAATAATGTAGTTCCAGAGGGAAATAAAGACTTAAGTAGCAATTGGGATATTTTGACAAAGTGTATGGCTGGAGCCTACTCACAGCCTGAAAGCTTACCTGAGGCTAAGTTGAAAAGTAATGAACTAATTTCTTTGGTGGGAGAAAATTTCAAGAAAGCTTAATGTAGAAATGATGATGTATCTGTTAATAGTAAATATTATGCAGATCTACAGTGAAAAAGAGCAAATGGGGCAGAAAAAATAACCAGCTATTTATTTCTACAAAGCAAATGTGAAGAAAATTGGATTGTTAGTACACATTTTTTTTTTTGGTCTTTTTGAGACAGAGTCTCCCTGTAGTCCCAGCTGTCCTGAACTCACTATGTAGACCAGGCTGGCCTTGAACTCACAGAGATCCGCCTGCCTCTGCCTCCCGAGTGCTGGGATTAAAGGCGTGCACCACCACGCCCGGCCCAGAATGTACAGTTTTTATTGAAAACAAGTACTAGGAGGATTGATATTGGAGTCAAGTCATATGCTGAAGGAGAGACTCTCTTTGATAAGGAGATTAAAGTGTTTAAGGAGAATTCTAGACATTTACACTTAAACAATGGAAATGATACTTTTAGGGAAAGACCACACTCAATTAAGTCTCCAGCTGAAAAAAAAGTTATTTATTTTTATGTGTATGAGTATATTGCCTGCATGTGTATAAGTGGACCCATGTTGTGCAGGGCCTACGGGGGTCAGAAGAGGGTGTTGGATGCCCTGGAACTGGAGTTAGGACAGTTGTTAGCTCCCATGTGGGTGCTGGGAATTGAACCCAGGTCCTCTGCAAGAGCAGTCAGTGCTCTTAACCCCTGAGCCAGCTCTCCAGCCCTGAAGTCTCCAATTTTTGAAAGGAAAATACCTGAGGGGGTTTCTACTCCTAGAAAATCCAGCATAGAATAGCTACTGGTAATGTGGATGAGGCAGGCCAGAGTCTACCCCAGGATGGCAGCAGAACTTGACAGTGTTGTTTACATAGTGCTGGCTTTAAAGACATGAAAAATGAAAGAATGAAGGGATCACTCTTTCTTTGTGGTTTCAGAATGCCAGTGATGCCAGGCAACATGCAGCAGGTGAATCCCTGGACAATGAAGCTCCTGATAGGTCAAGAGGCCCTGATAGGCCATTGTGTGAAGCTATGAAGGTGAAACCTGGTTGGCAGTGGAGATCCCAAGAAGATGTTCAAGATGCCAGAGCTGTGAGAAATCTGCCAAGGGGAACTGCATACAGTGAGTGGTACCAGCCCAAGAGAGAAGTGTATGTTGAACACAGCAAAGCTGGAGGATTTGAGTCTTTACTTTTTTGGAAGTAAAGTCCCAGTGATCGGACATGGAGCTGTAGGATTTGGTGTTTTCCTTTTTGGGTTTTGGTCTTGTTTTGGTCCAGTATTTCCTTAGTATGCCCCATCCCCCCTCTTTGAAATGGGAGTGTGTATTCGGTTCCATTGCATGTTGGAAGTATGTAATTTCACTTGTGATTTTACAGAGGCTCACAGTTAAGAGGTTGCCTTGACTTTGGACTTTTGAATAGTATTGAGATTAGTAAAAATTATGGGGATTTTAGAAGATAAACTAAGTTTATTTTGTATTTTATATGTTCATGAGCCTGTGGGGGCCAGGGAATAGAATGTCCTGGTTTGAATGAGAATGTCTCCCATAGGCTCCAAGTATTTGAACATTTTTTGTCCCCAGCTGGTGGTGCTATTTTGGGAGGCTTTAGGAGGTGTGGCCTTGCTAGACGAAGTGCAGCACTGGGGGTGGGCTTTTGAGAGTTCTTAAGCCTTGCTAGATCCCCAGTCACTCTCTGCCTCCCATGCCTGCTTGAAGATGTGATTATGCTTAGCTTTCTGATCCCACTCCTGTCACCTCACCATGCCTCCCTGCCATGACAGGCTCTAATCCCTCTGGAACCTGGTATTGTAAGCTTAAATAAACTCTTCCATTTATAAGTTCTTTTGGTCATGGTGTTTTATCAGAACAACAGAAAAGTAACTAATACATGCTCTTTCTGATTTTTTAATGTAGGCAGTTAGAACTATAAACTTCCTTGTTAGGATTGCTTTTAATGTGTCCTAGAGGTTCCCCTGGAACTAGAGTTACGGATGGTTGTTAGCTGCCTTGTGGGTGCTGGGAATTGAACCTGTGTCCTCTGCAAGAGCAGCCAGTGCTCTTAACTGTTGAGCTATCTCTCCAGCACCTTGACAGTCATCATCTTATAACCCATCCTGCCATTAGTGTCAGCTTTATGGTTCACATCTACATGCTTGATAATCTGTGGACACTCCTTGACTTCAGATGGGGTCGTGTCTTGAGGAGTGCATCATAAATTGAAAAGAAAAATTTGCATTGACTGTACCTAACCTAAATGTCCCGGTAGCTGGACAGCACAGCACTGTTGTATGGTGGTTTTCCCTGTGATGCCAGTGCTGACTGGGAGCCAGAGTGGCTGCTGCTGCTCAGCTGTGGAAGAAAGGACCAGAGCACACATTGCCAATCCTGGAAAATAACCAAATTGAAAATTCTGATCAGGGGCTGGAGAGCTGGATCAGTGGTTAAGAGCACTGGCTGCTCTTCCAGAGGACCCGGATTCAGTTTTCAGGACCCACATGGTGGCTCACAACCATCTGTAACTCCAGTTACAGGGGATCTGATTCCCTCTTCTGACCTCTATGGGCACTGCACAACATGAGTGCATTTACATACATGCAGGCATTACACTCATACATATAAAATAAATAAATATAAAAATTTTTAAAATTATGAGTAAGATTTCTACTGAATACATAACACTTTTGTACCACTATAAAGTTGTAAAATCATGAATCAAGCAACCCTGAGCCAGGGAATGTGTGTCATCCTCACTTTCTACCTTAATTTGCTTGTCTTCATAATGTTTTACTAAAAGAACCTAATAAATCCCTTTTCAAATGTTATTTTAAATACCTCTTT
>NW_008360316.1:6300098-6316984 GCF_000622305.1 Nannospalax galili | reverse complement strand
TTTTTTTTGGTTAAAGATGTTGACCTAAACATCTTTTACTGTTTCTGATTGGCTGTGTTTTTTGGCTATGATATAAACTTCTTTAGAGTTTGTTGTATGTCTTCTAGGTTTTTGGTAGACCACCCCCCACAAATTTGAGAAGAGTATCTGGGTTGATTGGTTAATAAATATGTTAGTATGTGTTCTGATTTAAAGTGTTAAAACTGAATTAAATGAGACAGATGGAAAGGAAGGTTTAGGAAGTTGGACATCATGATATAAAAAGGGATCAGAAACAAAGGTTGGATGTGGTGATGCACACCTTTAATTCTAGCACTCTGGAGGCAGAGACAGACAGAGATTGAGGCCAACCTGGTCTACATAGTGAGTTCCAGGCCAGGTGGACTACAGGAAGACTGTATCTCAAAAAACCAATCAACCAGCCAACCAACCAACCAACCAACCAACCAACCAGCCGCAACAATGAAAACCCAAAACAAACAAACAAACAAAAAACAACAAAAAGGAATCTACAGAGATAATTACACACTATGCTTGTCTTTTGTTATATAGTAAGATTTTCTATATTTCAGTTAAAAAGATCACAGTACAGATTGCAATGTTTTTTGTCGGAAACGTTTTTTTTTTTTTTTTTTTTTCTCTTTTTGGGACAGGGCCTCCCTGTAGCCCTAGCTGGCCTGGAAATTGCTTTGTAGACCAGGTTGGCCTTGAACTCACAGAGATCTGCCTGCCTCTGCCTCCCAAGTGCTGGGATTAAAGGTGTGCACCACCATGCCCAGTCGTCAGAAACATTTAAAAAAAACATTTTATTTATTTTTTTTTTATTTTATGTGTATGAGTGTATTGCCTACATGTATGTAAGTGTACCTGTGTCATACAATAACCTGCAGAGGTCAGAAGAGGATGTTGGAGCCCCTGGAACTGTAGTTAGCTGCCATGTAGGTGCTGGGAATGGAACCTGTGTCCTCTGCAAGAGCAGTCAGTGCTCTTTACTGCTGAACCATCTCTCCAGCCCAGAAACATTTTTTTTTTTTCAAAAACAGACAAATTCCTACTATATTGTCCAGGCCAGACTCTAATTCCTGGCTCAAGGGATCCTTTAGCCTCAGCTACACTGAGAGCTGGGATTATAGGCATGTGCTACTGCACTTGGCTTTAAGAAAAGCTACAGGAAAGATTTTGTTTTTCAAAATCTACTTAAATGTAAATTTGTAGAAGTATAATAACCTAAGTAACTGTTTAAGCAAAAAACAATTGGTGCTCTTTGTCAGTGGATCCTGAATCCATGTATCTAACAAACCATATGTCAAAAATATTTGTGTGGCTTAGGTGATGGTTCATTCAGTAAATCATTTACTGTGTAAGCATAAGGACCTGAGTTCAGATCCCTAGCACCCGTGTTCAAAGCCAGGCATGCAGGTACATGTTTGTAGTCCCAGTTCTGGGGAGACAGAGACAGGAGGATTCCTGGGGCTTACTGGCTAGCTAGTTTAGCCTAATTGGTGTGCTCCAGGTTCAGTGAGTGACCTCGTGCCAAGAACAAGGTGGAGAGTGATTGAGGAAGATACTTGATGTTTACTTCTAACGTCCACAAACATGCACATGTGCTTACATGTGCACACACACATACATACACTTGCACATTCTTCAAGAAAATACTTGAAAAAAATATATATACTGAACATGTACAGGCTTTTGTGAGGCATTATCCCCTAAACAATACAGTATAATTATATATACATATGTCATTTATGTTATATTAAGCATTATAAGTAATTTGGAGATAAAGTATATGGGAAGATGTTCATAGATTCCATACAAATACTGTGTAATTTTATACAAGAGACTTGAGCAGCTGCTGCTTTCCATACTCATGGTGAAATGAAGACCTGGAGCCACCCCATTGTGGATTCTGAGGGATGACTGTTGAGTGTTCCAAAATTTCCTTGAAAAATCTTATGATGAATTTAAAATAGAAAAATGAGTGAGATATCACACAGACTCTGAAAAATAAATATAAGTATTAATTTATTTTGGGACAGAGTAGATGGCTCGGTTGGGTAAGAGTGCTTGCTGTGCAAACATGAGGACCTCGGTTCCAATCTCCAGCACCCACATAAAAAGCTGGGTGTGGTTGCACATACCTACCACCCCAACATTGGGAAATAGATTGACAGGTGGAACTTGGGAGATTGCTGGGCAGCTGGCTTAGTCAAAAATGGGGAGTTTCTGGTTCAGTGAGAGACCATGTCTCAAGGCGACGAGGCAGAGTATTATAGAGGAAGGCACCCACTGTCCCCCTCTAGCCTTTACACATTCATTCACATGTACTTCGAGAGGGAGAGAGAAGGTGAAGTTTATTTTTCCCCAGTGTAAATACCAAAATTATCAAGGCTGCAGGAAAACAGATGCTACATTCTGCACTGTGATTTTTTTTTTCAGAGATGTTATCAATGATGAATTACACCTCACTGTAAGTGCAGATAAAACTGTGACATAAGCCCTATCTCAAGCTTGCCAGTGGTAGAGGGGAAGGCAGCTATGCATCCTATGGGCTGTCAGTCTAGACACAACGCACTGCTGGATGACCATTTGCATATTGACCTGGAGATCTGTGATGGACCCTTGGAATAGACTTCCAACAATCACTGTGGCATTGTGTTGTGATTAGTTAATCATACCTTAGAATGATATACTGTGTTGGGAAGCCTGGTTGCTGTGGTGACTACTCAGAAAACAGAAATATGTTATGACCAAGTATATCTATGTGTGTAATATTTGATTGTGAAAAAATGTTCACTTTGAGTTTCTTTGTATAAGGTTTATTTTGTCTATGGTATATGGTGTGCCTGGAAGGAGATAAAACGCAGGAAGAAAATACTACTCATATGTATATATGTACATATATATATATATAAAGTATTGGATTATATATTATAGATCTGAAGCATTCTTAGTGGGGGGAAAACAAAGAAAGTGATCCTTTGTTAGAATTTCACAGTGTTTCTTACTTTTTGAAGCCTTTATCAAAGTTTTAAATCTCCTTTCTAGCATGTGTGAGACTCTTCAAAAATTCTTCAGAGATCAAAATTCTAAATTTCAGATTGAGTTAAGTACATTTTAAAATTCGTCCCACAGCTGTTGGAGCTGTAACAGAGTAAAATGAGAATTGCTTTTTAGGGCATATTTCTCAACAGAGTAGTTTTGAAAATGAAACCAAATCTTCATGCTCCACTTGACATGGAATTTCAAGTTACTTTTACAGACTCCACTGTTGTTGCGGTGTGAAACACCAAAAGTGTATTGGAATATAAGATGTTCATAGTTAAAACAGATTTTCTTTCGATAGCTTGTTCAGTAAATAAAAAATGGTAATGCAATTATATCTTGTTATTCATGGATTTCATATTTGTGTTTTAACCAAATAACACATTTTCTTGTGTTATTTGGTTAATAAATGTATAAAACATTTCCTCTTATTTTCTGTGAGATGCAGAGAATCCTGAAAACGTTGAAAGACTGGAAACTTTTCAGGCATCCCTAGTAAGGCCAGATCTGTGTTTGATTTTCACAAAGCAGTGACTTAACTCACTAAAGACAAATAGAAAAGAAAAGCTGGGGACCGGGGCAGTGACCTGGTAGACAGTGCCAAACTTAAAGCCCTGGGTTTGATTCCCAGCACTGAAAAAAATAAATAAATGGAATTAAGCTTCACATTCATAGCAGAGCCGAGGAAAATAAGCTGAAGAAAAACATGAGCATAGGAAACCCACCCATCTTCTTTTCTGTCAGACTAGAAAGGCATCCTGTGAGGCAGATCACCTCTGCTGCTTTGTGGAGCTGTACTTCTTTCTTCCACGCCATCCCCTTGCCTATAGCCTGTGTACCATTCCTGGAGGGTCTTTGCCAGCTAATCCCCCTGAAGTCTATAAATGGCTCTTTTCAGAACAAGGTGACTTGCTATCCCTAAGCTCCACTGACCATGAGGATTTGGGCTGAAACAACAGCCTAAAGATTGAAGGATTTAGGTTCATTTTCATTCAAGACTGCTAAATATCAGTTCCATATTAATTCTGGAAGTTATGAGGGACTTACTCCTCTGCCTAAGACAGCTTAGCTTGTGGCTTTAATTTTGGGAAGCAATGAAGACATGGTCACTAAAGAGAAAATTCCTAGTAATGTTTTTGTGATTAAATGGACAGTTCTGAAGTTATGGTTTGTCTTTTTGAGACAGGGTCTTCCTGTAGCCCCATCTGGCCTGGCACTTGCTATGTAGATCAGATTGGCTTTGAACTCAGAGATCTGCCTGCCTCTGCCTCCTGAGTGCTGGGACTAAAGGCATGCGCCATCATGCCTGGCAAAAGTTAGGTTTTAAAAATATAGAATAATAATTAAAGTCTAATTATCATTCCTTTATGAAAGTCTAAAGAGCTCCAGTTCGGGGTAAACTAGTAGAAAACTTTCATTTGATATAAATGAATAGCAATTTAAAAAATAAAAGCAGAATGGCTGAAACCAAACAAAATTAATGGCTTGCCCAAAGTTCTATCAATAGATAAGGAGAGAGGCAGCAACCAAAAGTTAGGTTTTCTAGTCTTGGTGTTGCTCTCTTCACAATACTAAACTATTTCTTAAATCTAAGCTGTAGTTTTACTATCGGAAAACTGGAAAATCATCTTAGTGGTTGAGTGATGTAGCCTCATGATGATGGTCTTGAAGAACAGGGGTGGGGAAAGGCAGACAAACCCGAAAACAAAAAAGAACCCAGCCCAAGGCTTTGTCCAGTGAGGCTTTTATTGAGGTTGGCGTGACAATTGCATTCTGCCCAGGATGACATGAGCCTCGGGCACAGACCTGTCCTCTGCCTCCTTGGGCCAACTGAGGAAAAAAATAACCTCACTCGGTTTCTTTTGATTTTTAACACTGTACTCAGTTAAAAGGTGTTTTGTGTCCCTAAAACTGAAGATGAGCTTTTGAGACCAGAGGTAGCTACCTGAATTTAATACCATGAGTTTATTTTTCATTCGCTTTGGGTTAGGAAGGCACAGTTGATTGTATTTACTGTCATAAATTTACCTTTTATCTTTTCACTTTGTGGCCAGTTTGGGGCCCCAAGCTGCTCTTTTGGCTCATTTTTAATTAAGCAGTTTGAGGGCCGTTGCGAAAATGTAAGCATTTGAAAGTTTTTTTTTTTAATATTCTATTTATTATTTTTATTTTTTTATGTGTATGAGTGTTATGCCTGCATGTAGGTAAGTGCACCCATGTCATGCAATGCCCCTGGAGGACAGAAGAGGCCCTCGGATCCCCTGGAACTGGAGTTATGGGCAGTTGTTAGCTGCTATGTGGGTGCTGGGATTCGAACCTGGGTCTTCTTCAAGAACAGTCAGTGTTCTTAACCACTGAGCCATCTCTCCAGCCCCAGCATTTGAAAGTTTTAAGCTATCTCGTCTCCCAATTTCTTAACTTATCACTTATCCCAACAGATCATTAGATCATTGGTAAGCTTTCTACAAGTAATTTAAATACCCCATAGACTATAATACCAGTCAAAGGCCAGTCTAGTACTATTTTTCACTGAAGTCAGTGTGGACAGCTCTGTTTAGGTCAGCACTTTTCAATACTGGAATGTGTGAACACCTGACTTGGGAAGCTCAGGAGAAGATGGGAATTGCATTTCTAAGAATCTCCCAAGAGTCTCTGCTGCAGCTCCTCTGGGAACTACATTAAATAGCAAAGGCTAAGTAAGACCAAGCTGAAAGAGTCTCTGTGCCCTAGGAAAGGCATGCTCTCTGCCTTTAAGAAGCTTACAGCTGCAGCGTGACATGAAATAAATAAGCACAATTAAGACTACAAACACATGTAACCTGAGTATCAGAATGAATTTTATTTCTTTATAAAAATAATTTTTATTGATCCACTGAGAATTTTATACAATGCATTTTGATTATACTGAATTTTATTTATTTTTTTAACTTTATTTATTTATTTAATTTTATGTGTGTGAGTGTTATACCTGCATGTATGTAAGTGCACCCCTGAGATGCAGTGCCCATGGAGGCCAGAAGAGGGTGTCAGATCCTCTGGAACTGGAGTTACAGATGACTGTTAGCCACCATGTGGGTACTGGGATTTGAGCACAAGTCTTCTGCAAGACCATCTAGTGCTCTTAACCCCTGAGCCATCTCTCTAGCCCCCAATTTTATTTCTTTACGAATGATGGATTTTCCCAATTAGAGGGAAGCTCCTTCTGATCGGTGCCCCTTTCACTTTTACAGTCTAGAAAATCACTATGTAATGGCTGTTAAGAATACTGAGTGCTTCACAAACAGCCAAAATGTAGAGAATGAGTCTGCAGAGTGTGAGTCCTTGAATAGGACTCCTATATTAAACTCCACCCACCCAGGGCTCAGGCACCATTGTAGAAGAGGGGGCAGAAAAACTGTAAGAGCCAGGGAGGAGGTGCATGATCATATGGAAATAGAGTCCTACAGGCTCCTGAGACCTTGCTCATATGAACCTATGGCAATGGGGTCAGCATGCACAAGACCCATCCAAACTCAAGTAGACAAAAACCCAGCACAGAACTGTGGAAATGGATAGTAGGCCTCAATCTTACTCGAAGAATTATTGGCCACTGATTACTGCTTGGTGAGGAAGAGTTGACTAGACACCAGTGCACTGAGGGACATCTGGGGACACTAACTTGACAGGATAAGCTTTATCATAAATGACAGAATGTATGATCCAGTGGGGGTGCTATGGGAGGGTGCCAATGGGGAAGAGGGTATAAAGTTGATTAAGATGTTCTATATTAAATACACAAAAAAATCCATAAAATATTTTTTATGAAAGAAATACTGAGTGACTGACAATTGGAACTATCATATGGAAATTCCAGGTGGAGCTGGGTTAATTCATTCTTGTGATAAAATTCCTTTCAGTGATTAATTATCCAAATGACTAGATGGTAGGTTTCTTTGCAACTTCACCAATATTCCCTAAATATTTGCTACTCCACAGGTAGAATAGGGGCAGGCTCATTCTTCAATGCCCAGGGGACTGTTAAGAAATACTGAGTGCTTCACAAATGGCCAAAATGTAGAGAATGTAGGACTCTTAACCTAAGGTTGGGGCCAATGGACAGGGTGTGTAGATAGACGCTCATGAGCTGTCTCTGGTCACATCAAGTCAGGGATTAGGAAATGAGATAGAAGCAATGAAAAATACTAGTTTCTGGATTTAGAAACTGTTATACTAAGTGAAATAACACAGACTCAGAAAAACAAATGACATATGTTCTCCTTCATATGTGGTTCCTAGCACCAAATCCTTTTAAATTCCAGGTCCTTTTAATACGATGATGCTATACAGCAGTCCCTTCTGCATGAAATATCTACCATCATCATGGCTGAGCCTGATTGCTAAACATAGTCACAATTGGGCTTCTTGATGGTTGTGCTCATTCATTAAAGGAGTGCCAAGCAGGGTCACTGGACCCTCACCTGAGTATCCAGCCACTCTTCCCAGGAAGCTCTTGTCAAGAAATCCCAATGGACTCTCATATGAACATTTGAAAATTGTCCTGTTCTGACTTTTTTCAGGTTCCCTGTCTAGAACTTGTAATGCTAATTACTCTTGTCTTTACTTTTCTTTCACATCTTCCATTCACAATTCAAGGACTTTCTTTTCCCCTTAGAGATTAAGAGATATGCAATTTGGAAGTCTTTTAGATAGACCCACTAAAGGGGTACTCCAATTGCCTCACCCTGTGTCCCTGATCAGCATGGAAGACGCCAGAGCTGTCAGCATCCCTATTCCCTATTGGCAATTTGGGTAACCCCTTCAGAGGATGGTGTGATAAGAATAGAGGTAAGACTTGGCTAGGCAGTTAGGGTAAAAAGACCCCAAAGAAATATAGCCAGTTTCTGGGCTAAAAGTCAAAATTTCCTTGGGCCTGTTAGCAACACACTCTGTTCCAAAGGCCAGAACTGTCAAAATGTCAAAAGTATTTTGGAGCTTGTATCTAATCCTTAAAAGATTTTAGGGTTACCTCTTCAGAGGCGGGGAATGTTGGAGGGGAGGGAGTGGTCATGGATTTGATCAAAACACCTTATATTCATGTATGAAATTCTCAATAAAGTTTTTGTAAAAGTTAAAAAAATAGTCTAAAGCTGGACTGTCCAATACAGTAGGCACCAGTCTCTTGTAGCTATTTAAGTATAAATGAATTAAGTAAAAAGTTTAAAACCTGTTATATTCTCTACTTTTCAAGACAGTCCACGTGTCTGGGCAGCCAGAACATTCTGCCATTTCAGAAGTTTAATTAGGTAGTGCCTTTCAAAGAGGAAAGCTTGATTCCAGTGATGGCTGAAAGTTATCAAGCATATTGAGCTGGATGGCAGTTGCTCTGAATACAGTATTAAATTGGAGGAAAAGGGAAGTGGGATGCAGGTGGGCCAGGGTGGTGGGCCTTTGGGTACTAGGGGAGGAGAGCTTCTCATGGACTGCCAGTGAAGGAGGATGAGTGTTCAGCACCCCACACAGAGCTTTCTGACAATAGCCCCACACTGTCTGAGAGGCAATGCACAGACACTGAGGAGGGGACTGTAGACAAAGACAGATGAAGCATTCTTTGATTATATCATGACCAATTCTTTTGCCTCACTATGTTTTATGAACTGTTGAGTACACGCTCCATTACCCCCAGATCAATCCTAGAATCCATCCATTCCGTTTATCTGGCCACATAGCACTTTCTGCAATGCCTTAGATTGCTTTATACACCTTTTATGTTAAGCACACTACTCTTGAATTTTGGGGCTCCCCTGTGGCTCTTGAGTTACTCAGCTCAGACCATGAAAGTTCCACCCTCTAGGGATCAGGATCAGAAGTTCTACTTTTATGTCCTATGACATTTTCTGATAATTCCATCTCCATGTATTCATTCAACAAGTATTTATTAAACACCTACTGGGTGCCAAGCATTGGCTGACTTTCTGACTTTCTTCTCTTCAGTGACAGCTTCTTTGTTCTGGTTGAGATTTCAAACATTAATAAAATGAAATTGCCCAGCCAGAACTTAATATTACAAAATATTTTCTAAGTAGAGCAAACCACATTGTTTAGTCACATGAGCCAAATGGATTAGCTTCTATCTCGGGAGAGGAGAACTTTTATAGCTTTTTTCTTGGGTCTAAGATCTCTGATTACTCAATATCCTTAGTCCCTGTATCAATTTCCCAGGGCTGCTGTGCAAAATGACCACAAACTGGGTGGCTTAAAAAAACAGAAGCGCATTCTCTCACAGTTGAGGCTGAAGTCTGAAATTAGAGTACCGGCAGAGCCATGCCTCCTCTGAAGACTCTGGGGAGCAATCCTTCTTTGCCTCTTCTAGCTTCCGGTGGGGGCTGCAAGTCTCTGTTTGCCTTGTACCACTCTGGTCCCTGTTTCATTGTCACAAAGATGCTCTGTGTGTGTGTGTGTGTTTGTGTGTGTGTGTGTGTGTGTGTGTTTTGTAATCATACTACCTTTTCTTATAAAGATACCAGTCAGTGGATTAAGTCCCACTTTAACCAAGTATGACTTCATCTTTTTAATTACATCTGCAAACTTGATGACATCTGACCTATTTCCACACATGGACATCTTCATTGGTATTTGGGGTTATGATTTGAGCATATTTTGTGGGACACAATTTGACCTACAATAATCCCCTCTACTCTAGTCTAGAATCTGGGATCTTGCACCTGCTAGGCAAGTCCTCTTCAACTGAGCTAGCCCCAGCCAAGTTCCTGTAAATCTAGACACATATATATCCATGCAGGCCACTGACTAGCTGTGACTAGGAACAAGCAAGACTGCCTGGACTACAGAGAGAGCCTGTGGTTTAACAAAAGGAGAAACAGCATCAGTTCAACCCTCGGTCCTTCCATTTCTTCCAGGCAGCAGATGGGATGAGCTGAGAGGAAGATCAAAGACCAGCTGGAGCCAAGGTACATGTCAGATATCCAGAGGGTTATCGGTCACTGCTGGTCCTTTTAACTTGCTTATGGACCTTTTATTTTCTTGACCCACTCTCTTCTCCCATTGCTTCTTCTCTTTGTCTTCTCTGTCATCCTTATTCTCTAAGCTCCAAAGCAAAGAAGAAATATATTATGTGATCAAAGGATTTCCAAAGGACACTGGCATGCTCCCATTAGGTTATCAGTTCTTTATGAAATGCTACTGTTTATGAACAGACAGTCCCCATGCAGCCTTCTGAGCACCAGCTGAGGAACAGAGTATGCAAAGTCCCTTCTGTCTCATGTCAACTGAGATTTACTTGAACGGATTTCCTCAGATCCATTCATCTTTTCTCATTTATTTCTATTGCACATAGTAGAATGTCCAAGATGTTACTGACTGCATGGAGACGTAAAGCAAATGAAGAAAGCAGGAGGACATCTTGGCATTTCCCAGAGTTTATTTATGCTATGCATTACCTACTCTGATTTTAAGGAGATATTTGTTCTTTTCTATTACAAATAGGGGTTTGCTTTGGATTCTTGGTGGAAGTGTTTGACTTTCATCTGTATTTAATGGGGAGTCATCAGTGTTTCTAATTGTAGGGGCAGAAGATCAGTTTGGAAATTCTTGAAGTAGTCGAAGACTCAGGAAATAGAGGAGCAGAGGGCTAGAGGAACACAAAGTTCAAGGTAAAGGTGGAATAAAACGAATCTGGCAGTTGAGAGGTTGTTGATGATGAGGGTGAACATAGAGCAGCTAAGATCTTGGCATAACTATGAAAAGGTGGGGCAGACCAAGAGGAGGTAGAGTGCAGAGGGTTGTAGAAAAGTCCAGCAGAGGGTGTGGGTGTGGTGGCACAAGCCTTTAATCCCAGCACTCGGGAGGCAGAGGCAGGCGGATCTCTGTGAGTTCAAGGCCAGCTTGGCCTACATAGTGAGTTCGACACAATACAGTGCTTGCTTCACAAGCATGAGAACCCAAGGTAAAAAAAAAAAAAAAAAAAAAAAAAAAAAAAAAAAAAAAAGACCAGCAGCAGAGTAGGGGTACATGGAATTTTGGAGAGCAAGCAGGGCTAGATTCTTGATCTTAGAGACAAAGATTATTAATCTCAGCATGGATTTGACAGATAAAAGGACACGCAGCCCTTTGTATACTATATTGTCCATATTTAAAGTAAATGTGCCATAACTGGAAAAAAGAAACAAAGCATTAGCATTTATTAAATGTAATTGTATATAAACAGAAAAACAATGGAGTAGGAAAAGACCTAAGGATTCTAGGGAGAGGAATGTTTGTCCCTTTTAGAACCTAATTAAAAATGGAATGTTTTGCAATTTTAATATAATACAGTTGAATGGTATTTAAATTCCCTCCCTATCCACACCTCCCTTTACTGCCCCTCCCAATTTAATGTAATATGTGTGTGTGTGTGTGTGTGTGTGTGTATGTGTGTGTGTGTGTGTGTGTGTGTGTGTGTGTGTGTGTATGTGATGGCCTATAGAGTGATTTGTGTTCCCAAATGTCCTTCAGTGTGGGTCCATTCACTGGAACATGGTTAACCTACCAAGAGTCCCATTCCTATAAGAAATTGTCTCCCCCACTTCCAGCAGCCAGCAGCTAAAAGTTCCTTGGGTTGGGATTTCTCACCCACTTCCTTTTGTCTATGCTGGGATTTTGTTTGTTTTGAGCTTGCATGGGACTTGTGCATGCTGTCACCATTGATGTGAGTTAAAATGAGTAACTGAGCAGCTATCTGGAAAGCTCTGTTTCCTTGTAGCCATCCACCACCTCTGGCTCTTAAAATCTTTCTGCTCTCCCTTTCACAATGATCCCTGAGTCTTGGGAGGCAGAAGTTTGATGTAGGTGTCCTATTCGGGAATAAGCAGTCTGGAGCCCCTTGTTCTCTGCACATTGGCCAGTTGTGGGTTTCTGTGTTAATCACCATCTGTTGCATAAGGAAACTTCTCTATGAGAGTTGGAGGTTCCTCTTATGTATCTTAGAGCCTAATTTAAAGAATTATAATCAGCTCATGCTATTAGTGGATTCCACACGAGTACATCGAATACTTGAAAAATATTGTGTCTGTACTGAATATGTATAGACTCAGCCCATCATGATTCACTACACAATGCAGATATTTATTTACAGAGCATTTATATTGTATTAGGTATTCTGTGATCTAGAGGTGGAGAGATGATGTGTGTAGGTTCTATGCAGACACTACTTCATTTTATATAAGGGACTTGAGTTTCCACAGATTTGGAGATCCAAGGATTGTGTGTCCTGGAACCAATCCCTTATGGATACAGAAGGCCAACTACCTTTGTTGGATAAAAGAAGTTTTGTTGTGTGTTGTGGTTTGTGTGTCATATTTTATAATGGGTCATTGAAAGGTGGTGAATATAATTGCATAGGAGTATTACAATCATATTTAGATGGGAGAGTTAGATTAGGGGTTACATATACAGTTGATGAGTCAGAAAATAATTTTTCCTGCAGTAACTGAGACCTAATCAAGTAGAAACACTCCTAGTTTTATTTAATTTGAATGGCTGTAGAGATGGCTCATTGGTTAAGATGGCTCAGTGATTAACTAGGTGCTTGCTGCTTTTTCAGAATTTGGTTCCTGGTACCTACATCAGGGAAGCTTACAACTACCTGTAACCCCAGCTCCAGGGGATCCAACACCCTCTTCTGGTCTGTGGGTACACACACACACACACACACACACACACACACACACACACACTCCCTACTCATAATAAAAATTAAATGAATCTTTAAAAAATTGAAGACATTTCCCCAATAGTTATAAATGACTAATAATGGGACAGACTAGATGGTTCAGCAGGTGAAATTGCCTGGCCAATAAGCCTGACAACCTGAGGTCCATCCTCAGAGTCCACATAAAGGTGGAAAGAGAGAACTGACTCCACAAATTGTCTTCTGATCTCCACATGTGTGCATCCCTACCCCTCCCTAATAATTAATAAAAAAAATTTATAAATGACCAATAATGGATTTAGAGAGTCTAAACTTCCAACCTAGGAAATGTTCAAGGAAAATGAAATTGGGTATTTCCTATGGATATCTCAAAATCATTCTTAGTTGGGATGGAAGCTGGCTTAAAGCACATGCTAATGTAAATGAGAAGAGATACCCCCTCAAATTCCCTCCAGTCCTAACCTCAGCAGCAGCCTCAGTTCTTGAGGAAGAATTCTTCCTGGGGCACAGGTAGAATGAGCAAGTAGTCGAGGTCTTTTCCAGCAGGTGAAAATCAAAAGCTGAGAGTGAATACACCCAGAGTAGAGAGCGGATGAGTGGCTTGCTGCCTTTATTATAACGACTCCCAAGTCCTGGCTTATTATTTCTCTTCCCCTTGCCCATTCCTGAGGTGATCTGGGGTGGTTTCACTCCTGGAATAAGTGGAGACATTCTTAGAGGCAGTACTTGGCCACAATTTAGTCTGCTACAATCCCATGCATTAGATGCAAGACTGTGTATAAAGTTGGGAAGTTTACTAGGGAAAAGAGCAAAGATGCCCTGGGAATGTCCCCCAGGGGACTTCTTGGGAGCTGTGCTTTTTCCCCCCAGGGTCTCATCCTTCCTTTTATCTGGTCAGCTTGAATATCCAGCTTCCAGTCCTCATATTTACCTCTATCAGTGTTTCCAGTCTCACCATTTTAATTTTAACATTCATTTTAACCCTAACACTTGTTTTCATGGTAGCACTAAGGTTGTGTGAGCACTTGATGTTGCTTCCAGGGCCACGAGTTTGAGACCATGGTAGGCACTGTGCTGTTGGAGGATACACACACACACATGAATGTGATGAGACTACAAATTAGACTAATGTTGGCTTTAAGACTATCAAATGATAGAGTCATAATTTTATTTTAATCTATTACAAAAGCACCACTGTAGGAAAATGTCAAGTAGTTATACATATATGTACACACACACACACACACACACACATATATAGTGTACATATTTTGATCTATGCAGGTACTGGGAAATTATTACCACAATGAAGCTAAGTAAGATATCCATAACCTCACATAGCCATCTTTTTTTGTGTGTGTGATGAACATTTAAGATTTATTCTTAACAAATTCAAGTGTAGAGTATGGTGTTATTAACTGTAGTCTCTGCAATAAATTAGAGCTACAGAATTTACTTATTGTAGCTGAAACTTTATACTCTGACCAGCATCTTCCCATTCCTCCAGCCTCCAGACCCCGACAGCCACCATCCCTTTGCCTCTACCAGGCTGCCTCTTTTAGATCCCACATAGAGGTGAGATCTTGCAGAGCTTGTGTAGAGACTGGTTCTAGTCCTCTGTCTCCCAGGGCAGTCAGTCCTGCTGTTAGTTCTCTGAGAAGCCAGGATTGAAATGATTATAGGAAATGGTAAGTAACTCCAGGGACTCTCACTTTTCCCCATGATTCTGGTTTTCTAAACATTTAACACTTTCAGTTTCTGGATAGAAAAAATAAAAATGGATATATTTATTATCTGAATTTTGAGAGACGATGTAGTTTAAATTTTTACCTTTAAAATTTTATTTTGAGCCAATTTTATTGGAGTTTAAATGGAAAATTCAGTAAAGTCTCTTTATATGATCACAGTTGAGGACTTCATATTAATATAAAATACATTAATTAAAAATTCATTTTGACAGAATCATAACAACATAAACACACATCAATGGAGTATCATGTAATGCTTCCATATGTATACATATGCAGCTTATTTTTTGTGCTTTGAGACAGGGTCTCATGTGTCCCAGGTTATTCTCTAACTCACTGTGTAGCTGAGGATGACTTTGAACTCTTGATCTCCAGCCTCTACCTCTCAGGTGCAGGGATTACAAGTGTGAACCCACCACACCCAACTTTATACCTTAAACTTTTGAACTGACCACAACACTGCCAATTTTGTCCTTACTTGCAGTACACATCATTATTTAACTTGCCTTTTAAAATTTGAAAGTCGATCTCTTTTCTGTGCTTGGAATATGTCTTTATGCTTATCTCCCTCATAAAATTAGTCCAATGAAATGGCACAAAAATGAAAATAGTCTTTGAAAATCCTACATAAAAACAGAGAAATAGCAAGTCTACTTGGTGTCCTTTCACACCATGGTCTTTCTGTCGTAAGTTAAAATAAAATTGTAGTTCTTTCATTCGATAGTCTTAAAGCCAACTTCAATCCAATTTGCAGTATTGTCATAGTCACATCAGATTTTCAACAACAGGTGGCGCTAGCATACAGCATCTCATCCCTATGACCCAACAGAAATGTTTGGAGGTGGCAGGGAGAAGTCAGAGACTCAAGACATTTGAAGGCAGGGAATTCATTTCTGATGGCGCAGATATGTTGGGGAGCCATGTAACCTGGGTAAGAAGATACTTAAATCCATGTGGTCACTCCTTAACATGAGGTGGCTTGTTGCTGTTGAGGAAAGCAGTAAGAAAAGGCAGCTCTGTTGATAGAACGTGTAGCCAGTAAAACATCAAATTTCTCCAGATAGGAAACTAAGGATGTAAGATTGCACTTGTGAAGTCCACTGCACTATCCTGGCAGAATGAAATACTGTGGAAGTGTGGGGAAGGAGAGGGAGGCAGGGAGGGAAGGAGAGAGTAAGTTTGTGTGTGTGTGTGTGTGTGTGTGTGTGTGTGTGTGTGTGTGTGCATATGAGACAAAGAGACAGAGACAGACAGAGATAGAGACTATGAATGGATTAGGAATAGGATGATAGTTGAATGCCTTAGGCATTTGAAACTTCAGTAAAATATGTCTAATATTTCCTACTTATGTCTAAGAAGTATAAAAAGTGAGGTGTTCACATATATGCCCAAGAAAATGTTCTCTGGGAGAACAAAACCCATAAAGGTGAAGAATGGATGATAATTACCATATGACATTGGTAGTCACCTATACAACCACAAACTGTAGGTTTGTGGGCTGTACAAGCCTACAGTTTCTCATTTGCAAGGCTAGCACATGTGGAAATTTGCTTTCATTAAATTTCATTTAAGGAGCATTGCAAATTGGTAGTTTGTCCCCAGATTGGTGCCAACTGTGATCAAGCAAAGGTTCTCTCCAAATAAGCCAAATTAAATTTTATACTGGCATGTAAAAATCTAATTGCTATTAAGTATTCTCTTTAATCTAAAGATCTTTATTAAAAGAAGAACAGGAGGCCAAGGAGATTGCTCAGTGAGTAAATCATTTGTATAAGCACGAGGAGCTGAGTTCAGATTCCTAGAACCCACGTAAAGCTTGAGTGCATCTGTAATCCTAGCGTTCAGGTGAGGTGGGATGTGGAGGATACTTGAAGCTTTCTGGCAAGCTAGCTTGTTGAACACAGTCGGGGACAACAGAGGAGCCCGTCTCAAATAAAGTAGAAGGACCAGGACCAGCACCCAAGGCTGTCCTCCTCTGACCTCCATATTTGTACACACACACACACACACACACACACACACACACACACACACACAGAGAACACAATTTAATATTTTTGTGTCTCTTTAAACTTACTTATAAAATATAATGGATAGAATATTCAAAATATTCCTTTACTGTTCTACATCCTTACATTTAAGAATGGAATACACTTCAGAGCAAAATTTAAAGAAACATAAGCACTCCATGTTGCATCTATCTTATTATTGTTTTAAAGTTAATCTTTTAAAATTTTTCTACTCATTCTAAGTTGATAAATCCATTTTGACTCTTTCTAAATGTCAAATCTCTACAGAAGGGTAGAGTGTGGATCAAGTGTTTCTGGATTTCATCTTTGGAGTAAATATATATTCCTTTGCATTTATACACATATACACATATTATTTGAATATCTTCTCTAACA
>NW_008360316.1:6293718-6300053 GCF_000622305.1 Nannospalax galili | reverse complement strand
CTCCCCCTCCCCCTTCTCCTCCTCATCTGTGAGGGACTTCGTGAATGCTAGTCAAACATTCTTCCAATTAAGTTGCAACTTCAGCCTCTGTTATCTACTTTTGCTTAACTGCTGAATCTATGAATATATGTAAAATACTCCAGTTGGCCTGGAACTCATCATGAAGCCCAGGCTGGCCTCCATCACAGAGCTCTACCTGCCTCTGCCTCCCAAGTGTTGGGATTAAAGGCATGCGAGCCACCACAACTGACACTAAAATGCTATTTTTTAAAAAAATCAAGCACTTAAAATTAATAATTCTCCTTAGTAATTCAATAGGCTTAGTAGTGGCTTAACCCACATCAATGATACAAAGTGCTTCAGAAGAGGAAGCATTAAAAGGTAATTTTAAGAAACACCCACAATTGTATAACATAATAGTTTTAAGGACTAGGCAAATTCTATTTCTTTTGTAAACTCTCTTGCACCATCACTAATCACCCAGCTGGACTGAGCTGGAAAATTATATCTTCATTTGTAGGTAGTTTTCTCCTAGAAGACCTTAAATACTTGAAGTTGAACTTTTCTCACATATTTTTTCTTTTTTTCCTCATGTATTTTGATGATATTTTTTGCTGTTTTCCACTTTTTTTTCCTTCCTTGAATTCTCTCTAGTTTGCTATGAACACATCCTCAATTGATTTTGATCCTGTGTGGGTTCTAGCAGGAGAAATCTGGTACCCTTCTAGTCTTGGGGAAAGCTGTGGTTTCTTTCAGTGCATATTTCTGCTGCCACTTTAATTCCATGACTTTATTGTGATGCTGATGGGCTTCCTCCAATCTTAGCAAAAGGTTTACGGTCATAGCTATGAGAAGATAAATGCACATGTGCAGTGTGCCTTCTGCAGTGGGAGTTAAAAAAAGCCTCTGTGGTTATTTTGATTTTGAAACATTGACTTTGATCAGTGGTTCTTAAACTTTGGTCCTCAGACCAGCAGCACCAGCATCTCCTGGCAATGAGTTATAAATGTAGAGCCTTGCACCCATTATGTACTTACTGAAGCTTTGGGAGTGGAACCAGCAAGTCCATACTTAATACCCTCCAGGTGGGTCTGTGTAAGATAAAGCTTGAGGGGTTGGAGAGATGGATCAGCGGTTAAGAATGCTGGTTGTTCTTGAAGAAGACCCAGGTTTGGATCCCAGCACCCATATGGCAGCTAACAACTGTCTGTAACTCCAGTTCCAGGGATCTGACAGCTTCTTCTGTCCTCGTGGGCATTACACCTCATGTGTGTACTTACCTACATGCAGGCAATACACGCAAACACATAAAATAAAAATAATAAATAAAATACTAAAAAAAAGATAAAGCTTGAGAACCACCAACTTAGACACCTGAGCATTCCCAGGGCATCATTTCTTTGTTATCATCTTTGTTTCTGTATTAATCTATATTATTCTGTTTATTGATTCCATCTTTCAATTAAAAAATAATTTAAAAAATTTATTGAGAAATTTATACATGCATATAAGGTGTTTTGATAAAATCCATGCCCACTCCCTCCCCTCTAATTCCACCAATACCTCCCCATCCACTTTTTTCTGATAACTTCATGTACTCTTTCTTCTTCTTTTATTTTTTTAAATGGGGCTTTTCACTACTCTAACATTCCCCCCACTGAAGAGGTATCCCTAAATCTTTTAAGGATTAGCTAAAAGCTCCCAAATACTTCCCACATTTTTGGCCTTTGGAATGGAGTATGTTGTTAAGAGGCCCAAGGACATTGTGAGTTTTAGCCAAGAAACTGGCTACTTTTCTTTGGGGTCTTTTTACCCTAACTGCCTAGCCAATTCCTACCTCTTATTCTTATCACACCATCCTCTCAAGAGGTTACCCAAAGATTTCATGGTAATAGTCAGGGTTTGGGGAGAGCACATCAGTTATCATGATCCCATGTCAGAAATGCATAGTCCAGAAAGTGTTTTCTCTTTAAAGCTCTTCTCAAATTTCTTCACTACCTGAATCACTCAGCATTGTCTCTTTTTTCCTGTGTTTCTTAAAATTGTCTTTTTAAAAATTCATTTAATAACCACATGTTTAGAAGCATTTCATTACAGCTTTAACATATTCAGTAACACATTCCAGAGCAAGGATATATCTCTTTCAAAAGGGGCTGTAAATTTTTAGGTTCACAGTTGAATTCATATAGTTATACAATATTGAACTCAGTATAAACCCCATAACACATAAAATTGAAGGACTTTTTACCCTTTAAAGAAGATCTCCAGTTCACTTTAAAATATGCTCTTTCCTACATTTTTACTGCTACTAACACTTAGATGTTTGCACATGTGTCTTTAATCTCTATGTATCTGATTATTACTAGTCACAGTAGGTTACACTTGGATCCTTAGTACCTGAGTATGGATATAAAGTCATCAGGTAGATTTGACTGGTGATGTTTATCACATCTACTATTTAACATGAAGTAAATTTTTATGCTTCCTCCTCAAATGTCTTTTTTAGAATTTGATTTTTTTGTGTATATTATACAGAATATCCCACACAATCTTATTCATCTAAATACCCACTTCCCAAATGGCACCCTCCCATAGCCTCCCCCCTCCCACACACTGGAGCCCATATACTCTGTCATCCCTGTTACTGTCCACTGTGTTGTTGGTACCCCCAGCCATTCCCCAGTGCTTGTCTGTCTGCTGAATCTAGTCAGCCTATCTAGAGAGCCTTGTTTTAGGAAGATCAGCTGTTCCTAATCTAGCAGCAATCAGTCATCAATATTCCTTTAGATAAGATTGGGGTCTGCTGTTCATTTTCCCAGGTCTATGCTGGGTTACTGTCTGGGAGTCTTTTGGGCCACCCTGGCCAATAACTCGAAGGTATCTCCTGTCTGGCATTGTTTCAGCCTTTAGCTATACATAATGGACTCTTACCATGTGCCAAGTAGATAGAGCTTAGGCAAAGACCAAACGCTCTCAGATAAACCTTGCCTAGACATATATTACATTCTTTAATCTGGTTGTATATATAATTTATCAATAGGTTGTTGGCCTAATATGGTTCCGTCTGGTTTTCTAAAACTAGCTAGGCATTGTTTATCTCTCACACTGTCTAACCCTTCCACCATGGTTTCCCCATTTAAGGTGCCCCCATTTTTCCCCATTCCTTCTTTAATAATACCCTTCTCCTGTGGTCCCACCTCTCTTGAGCTCCTTCTTTCCCTTTATCCCTTAGGTTTCTTGTATAACCTTCCCTCCCCCTCCCCTTAAAATAACCCCATTTTTATGCATATCTCCCTTGTTAACACCTGCTTTCTATTGTTCTTCTCTTTCAGATTCTTTCATTTCTTTTACCTCCCTGGTTGCTTTTCATTATCCTAGTTCCTGTAGTTATGTCTGGATACATATTCACTTATCAAGATTTGGTGCTAGGATCCAGATATGATGGAGAACATACATTGGTTTTTTTTGTTGTTGTTTTTTGTTTTTTTTCTGAGTCCGTGTTACTTCACTTCGTATAAAAGTTTCTAGTTCCATCCATTTACCTGCAAATTTCATGATTTCACCTTTCTTTACTACTGAGTAAAACTCCATTGTATAAATGAACCACATTTTCTTTATCCAATTGTCAGCTGAGGGACACTTAGGTTGCTTCCATCTCTTGCTATTGTGAAAAGAGCAGCAACAAACATGGATGTACATGTGTCTCTGCAATAGGATGAGTTCTTTGGGTATATGCCAAGGAGTGGTATAACTTGGTCAAATGGTAGGTTCATTGGTAGTTTAAGAGTTCTCCATACTGCTTTCCACAGGGGTTGAACAAGTTTGCAGCCCCACCAGCAGTGGATAAGCAGTCCCCTTTCCCCAAATCCTCTTCAACATTTGGTATCATTTGTTCTCTTGATCTTAGCCAGTCTGACTGGGGTAAGATGAAATCTTAAAGTGGTTTTAATTTGCATTTCCCTAATTACTAGTGATGTTAAACACCTTTTAAGATGCTTCTTCACCATCTTTATGTTTTCTTTTGAGAACTCTGTTCAGTTCCTTAGCCCATCTTTTAATTGGGTCACTTCCTTTCTTGATTCTTTGTTTTTTGAGTTCATTATATATTCTGGATGTTAAATCTCTGTCAGATGTGTTGGTGGTGAAGATTTTTTCCCATTCTGTGGGTTTTCTATTTGCTTCCTTGGTTGCTGCTTTTGATGTACAGAAACTTTTTAGTTTAATGAGGTCCCATTTGTTGATTCTTGACCTTGTTTCTTGGGCAGTTAATGTCTGGTTTAGAAAATACTTTCCTACACCTATATCTTGTAGGTTATTGACAATGTTTTCTTCTTACAGTCTCAGAGTTTCATGTTTCACATTGAGGTCTTTGATCCATTTGGAGTTGACTTTTGTGCAAGGTGAAAGATAGAGGTTTAGTTTCATTCTTCTACAGGTGGAGATCCAGTTTTGTCAACACCATTTGCTGAACATGCTGTCTTTCTTGCATGGAATGTTCTTGAACCCTTTGTCAAATATCAGGTGGCTGAAATTGCATTTACTCTTACTTGGGTCTTCAATTTTGTTCCATTGATCTACAGGTCTATTTTTTATACCAGTACCATGTTGTTTTTAGGACTATATTTCTCTAATGTAGTTTAAAATCTGGTATAGTAATCCTGCCAGCGGTGCTCTTAGGGCTCAGAGTTGCTTTGGCTAACCGAGGTCTTTTGTGCTTCCATATGAATCTAAGGATTTTTTTTTTCCAATTCTGTGTAGAATGTCATGGGGATTTTGATTGGCATTGCATTGAATCTATAAATGGTTTTTGATAGGATGGTCATTTTCACAATACTACTTCTTCCAGTCCATGAGAAGGGGAGGTCCTTCCATCTTCTGATGTCTTCCTCAGTCCCTTTCTTTAAGGTTTTAAAATTTTCTTTGAAGAGTTCTTTAATGTCTTTGGTCAGGTTTATTCCAAGATTTTTTGTTGTTGTTGTTGTTGTTGCAGCTATTATGAATGGGAGGGTTTCCCTGTGCTCTTTCTCTGATTGCTTGTTATTGGTATATAGAAAGGCTACAGACTTTTGTAGGTTAATTTTGTAACCTGCCACTTTACTGAACGTGTTAATAATTTCTAGGAGTTTTCTGGTGGAGTTTTTGGCATCTCTTAGATATAGTATCATATCATCTCCAAAAAAGGGATACTTTGATCTTTTCTTTTCCAATGATTACTCATTTAATTTCTTTCTCTTGTCTTATTGCTCTTGCAAGAGTTTGCATAGTTGCAAGCTCTATGTTAAAGAGGAGTGGAGATAGTGGAAAGCCTTGTCTGGTTCCTGATTTCAATAGGAATTCTTCTAGCTTTTCTCCATTTAGAATGTTGGCTGTGGGTTTGTTATATATGGCTTTAATTATGTTGAGGTATGTTCCCTCCAGTCCAATTCCCTCTAGGACTTTGAACATAAATGCATGTTGAATTTTGTCAAAGGCCTTCTCTGCTTCTATTGAAATGACCATGTGGTTCTTGTCTTTGAGCACATTTATATGATTTATGATGTTTATTGACTTACTTATATTGAACCATCTCTGCATCTCTGGAATAAAGCCAACTTGATTATGGTGGATGATCTATGGTGGATTATGGTGGATGTGATGTGTGTCTGTGTTCAGCTTGCAAGTATCTTGTTGAGAATTTTTTCATCTATGTTCATTAAGGATATGGGTCTATAGTTTTCTTTTTTGGTTGTATCTTTACCTGGCTTTGGTATTAGAGTGATGCTGGCTTCATAGAAGGAATTTGGAAGTTCTCCCTCCATTTCTATCTTTTTGAATAGCTTAAGTAATATTGGATGTAGATCCTGTTTAAATATCTGATAGAATTCTGCTGTAAATCCATCTGGTCCTGGGTTTTTTTCAGTTGGGAGGTTTTGTATTACTGTTTCAATTTTTTTTTTTTTGCGTTATGGGTCTGTTTAAGCTGTCAATCTCTTGTTGGTTTAGCTTTGATGGTTCCCATGCCTTTAGATATCTGTCCATTTCTTTTAGGTTTTCAGATTTAGTAGCATATAGGTTTTTAAAGTATTCCCTTATAATGTTCTGTATCTTTCTGGTGTCTGTTGTGATGTTTCCCCTTTCATCTCTGATTTTGTTGATTTGGAGGTGCTCTTTCTTTCTTTTGGTTAACTGGGCTAGTGGTCTGTCGATCTTGTTTATCTTTTCAAAGAACCAGTTCTTGGAATTGTTGATTCTTTGTATTGTTTTCTTTGTTTCAGTTTCATTAACTTCTGCTATGATTTTTGTTATTTCTTCTTGTCTGCTGGGTTTGGGTTTGGTTTGTTGTTGCTTTTCGAGTA
>NW_008360316.1:6292603-6292927 GCF_000622305.1 Nannospalax galili | reverse complement strand
TGTTCTTTTCCATCCTTTCACTTTAAGGTAGTGCCTGTCCTTAAAGGTGAGATGAGTTTCTTGCAGACAACAAAAAGATGGATTTCATTTCTTAATCTATTCACAAAGTCTTTGTCTTTTGATTGGGGAGTTCAGTGCATTAATATTTAAAGTTATTAGTGAAAGATGAGTATTGAGTCCTGTCATTTATATTTCTGTTTACATTCTTGATATAGCTGTACTTTTTCACAGTTATACCTTCATTGGATTTCTTTCTGCAATCCCTTTGGTATAGTCATTCCTTTCTTCAGTTCTTTGTATTGTTCCCAGATCTCTCTGAAGGGC
>NW_008360316.1:6264042-6291651 GCF_000622305.1 Nannospalax galili | reverse complement strand
TTTGGTTTTTCATGTTATTATTTTTTCTCTGTGATTTTGACATGTGAATTTCTTTTGTAGTTTCTGATTTTTGTGTGAGATTCAGGCCTTCAAGTTTAGGTCTTCTTCTTTTTGTGAAGTTTATGTGTCTTTGTGGTTTACTTTTTGGGTATGAATGACTCGTTCATCTAAGCTTCCAGTTCTCTCTTTTGATTTTATATTGGAGTGGCCAGATTGCTTTTGTCTTCAGGAGTTCCCACAGAGGCCCAATTCAGATGAGGGTCAGATGTTTTCAGACTTTCTCCTAAGGTCTGAATCCCTCCAGGAACGATTTTGGCCTCAGGAATTTTGGGGTTGGACTGGCCTGGGAGCCTGGCCCAGCAAAGATGCTGGTCTAGGGCAGCTGGTGGCTGTGCTACCCAGAGATGCAAAGGCAGATGGGGTGGGATGGGGCCCCAAGGACTCCTGGAGACTGCACTGAGGATCTGTGTTGGTCTGGATGCAAAGGATCAGGAAGAGGAAAGTCAACCCCTTAGTCCCAGAAAGAGGCTGGTGGGTAGTGCAGGTCCAGGGAAGCAGAGGGAGGTGAGGGCGGGGCCAGGCCCAGAAGCAGTGCTCCTGGGGCCCAGAGAAGGCACTAAGTTGGTCTGGATGAAAAGGATCAGGAAGCAGTATTGGTTCCCCAGATGTCTGGGGCCTCAAGGTAAGGAATCGGGCAAGACCCAAACTAGGAGAGACCGGTGGTGGAGATGGGAGGGTGAATGAGGCTGGGGGAGTAAAGGCGTGGAGGGCGCCATGGACTTACCCCAGAGAGGGGCCTGTGGGTAGGATCCAGTCCTGTGTTTTAAAAAAAATTTTCCATAATCTTTGCTTGAGTGGTCCAATTCTTCAACTTTATCCTCCAGTGTTGATATTCTATTTTCCATTTCATTTATTCTAGCGGTGAGGCTTTCCCCTGTTGTTTCAAGTTGGCTTATTGAGTTTTGCACTTCTGTCTTCTTTTCTGCCTGAGTTTTCTTCAATTTTTCTATCCCTTTTCTGAATTCATTCAGAAGTTTATCCCTATCTTCTTTTATTTCTTTGATTTGTTTGTTTGTGTGCTCTTTAAATTTGTTGAATTCCTTGATCATGTTTAAGATTGTTCTGTTAAATTCAGTGTCCTGGGTTATTCTAGGAGGTTCTCCTTATAGAACTCCTCTACAGGACTGGTAGCGTTTGGTGGGGACATAGTGTTTTGGCTTTACATTTTATTATTCATTCGTTGTCATTTTGGCATGTGAATTTCTTTTGTTGTTTATGATTCTGATATGAGAATTAAATTGCAGTATCCTTCTGTTTGTATTATTGGGGTGCCTATATCTTTTCCTTATTGGTATAGGTTTCAGGTTCTCTCATGGTTTATTTTGGAGGGAATTGATGGCTTCAGATCAGCTATTCAGGAACATCCACAGACGCCCAAGTCAGGTTCCAGTCAGGTACACTCAGGCTTCCTTCTAAAGTTTTGTCCCCACCACGTGGAGGCAGGATCCAGGCGCTCTCAGGCAGTCCCGTGCATTCTCATCCCCTATGCCAGAGGGAGGCCAGAACCCTGCACTCTCTGGCAGTCTACTGAGATCACAGCCGCTATACTGATGGATGTTGGAGCCCACCCTCTCAGGCTATCTCTTATTATTTTTATTTTATGTCTATACGCATATTGCCTGTATGTATATAATTGCACCTGTGTCATGCAATGCCCAAGGAGATCAGAAGAGGGTGTCAGATCCCCTTGAACTAGAGTTACAGACAGTTGTTAGCTGCCATGTGTGTTCTGGGATTTGAATCCAGATCTTCTGCAAGAATAGCTAGTGTTCTTAACCACTGAGTCATCATCACTCCAGCCCCCTATCTTTCATTTTTTATCTTTTATTCTTTTACTAAACTCTTACACATACAGGTAAATTCTAATCTTCATTTTTTTTTTTAATGAAGTAAAACTGGGCTTTGATGACCAGCCTCAGTTTCACTTAGTGCTGGGATTGCAGGCAAATATCACTACATTTGGCAGCATGCTGCTTCTAATTCACCAGGACATCTCTTAACTTCAGTCTTTTTCTTGAAGGATAACTTTTCTGGACACATAGTTCAGGAACAGAAATTATTTATTCTCAAATTTTGAGGGACATCTGATTGATCTTTTGGTTCTGTTGTTTCTGAGGCTGCTGTGGTTTGAATCTGAAATGTTCTCCCAAAGCTCATGTTTTGAACCTATCTTTTCCTGCTCATGGTGCCTTGTGGAGAGGCTGTGGAATCTTTCTGAGGTAGAGCTTAGCCTAACTCTAGCCTCAATTCTGGCTCCAGCCTCTGTCTCTGTTCTTTAGCAAGCTGTGATGAGGACGGTCTTTGCTACCTGGTTCCACTGCCATGAACTATGCCGTCTCTGCCATGATGGCCTGAAATCCTATGAAACTGTGAGCCAAAATCAGGCCTTTCTCCCTTAATCATTTCTGTCAGGCAGTGTGGTCACAGCAATGTAAAAGCACCAAGTACAGAGATGTTACACACAATGCAATTGCTGACTTAGTAACTTGTCTTTTTACTTTCAACAGGCTTAAAAAAAAACCTGTAGTGAACAGTAGCTTAAATTTGTAGTACTAAAATTTGTGTAGATGTACTCTTGGGAAAAATGCAGTTAGGAACTATATTATTTCTTACCATTCAAAAGAAAAAAACCCAAACAATTGGGGAGTTTAAGAGATGGTTCAGCACTGGTTAAAAATGCATATTGCTCATACAGAGGACCCGAGTTCAGTTCCAAACACTCACATCAGGCAGCTCCCAAACCCTGTAAGTCCTGTCCAGGGGGAACCACAGGCACTTAGACTATACCCACATAGAAACATGTAATTAAAAATAGTAAAATAAATCTTAAAAACTTGATTGAGGGGCTGGAGAGATGGCTCAGTGGTTAAGAGTACTGGCTGCTCTTGCAGAGGACCCAGGTTTGATTCCTAGTACCCACATGGTGGGTAACAACCATCTGTAACTCTAGTTCCAGGGGAATCTGACACCCTTTTCTGACCCCCACAGGCATTGCATGACACGGGTGCACTTACATACATGCAAACAAAACATTTTATGTGTTTACATAAAATAAAACTAATAAATAAAATATTAAAAAACTTAATCTCCCTCCCTCTCTCCTTCCCTCTCTCTCCCTCTCCCTCCCTCTCTCTGTCTCTCTGTCTCTCTCTCTCTCTTTCTTTGTGTATTCAATGTGTTGAATATGTGTGTGGTTGTACGTTTTTCATGGCATGCATATGAAGGTCAGAGGACAACTTGTCAGAGTTGCCTTCTATTATGTAGATTCTAGGACTCAAATTTAGGTTATCAGGCTTGACAGCAAGTGCTTTTATCCACTGAGCCATCTCACCAGCCCTGGTTAATTTTTTTAAATGCAGTTTAAGAATGACCTGGGGTTGCTGGTAAGGATGTGGAGAAAGGGGAATTCTTTTTTGTAGTATTTTATTTATTATTTTTATTTTATATGTATGAGTGTATTGCCTACATGTATGTAAGTGCACCCATGACATGCAATGCCCATGGAGGTCAGAAAAGGGCATCAAATCCCCTGGAACTGGAATTACAGATGGTTGTTAGCTATCAGGTGGGTGCTGGGAACTGAACCTGGGTCTTCTGCAAGAACAGTCAGTGCTCTTAACCACTGAGCCATCTTTCCAGACCTGAGAAAGGGGAACTCCTATCCACTGCTGGTGGCAGTGCAAACTGGTATAGCCACTATGGAAATCAGTGTGGAGATTCCTCAAAAAGCTCAAAATTGATCTACCATATGACCCAGCCATACCACTCTTGAGCATAGACCCAAAATACTCTATACCCTACTACAGAAATACCTGTTCATTCATGATCATTGCTGCCCTTTTCATAATGCCAGAAATCAGAAACAACCTAGATGTCCATCAACTGATGAATGAAATGAAGGTGTGGTACCTATACATAATGGAATATTATTTAGTTCTACCCCCCCAATTAAGAAATTCTCAGATAATTGGACAGAACTGGAAACAATCATCCTGAATGAGGTAATCCAGATGCAGAAAGACAAACATTGCATGTTCTCTCTCATAGCTGGATGTTAGCTTTGAAATCTTAGGTATGCATGTGTCAATTAAAAAATCCAGAGAGGTCAAGAAACTAATAAATGGCCATTGGTGGGGTGTAGACTTCCTGGGAAGGGTAATAGATTGAAGTGATATATAGGGGGAAATGGGGACATTAGAGTAGGAAAGGTTAAATGGTGTGGGGAAAGGGAGGGCAGGGCAGAGGAGGGAGTATGAAGAGGGATAGATAACACTAAAGACCTTAGAAAAAGCTATGTGGAACCTTACCATTATAGAAGCTTCTTAAAGTATATACATATTCATTATAAAAAGAGATTAAAAAGAGTTACCCTATAACAGGGAGACATTGCCCCTTCTAGACACCATAGACTAATAAAAAAACCACCTCAATGCCAGGAATGGACTCCGCCTCTAGAAGCTATTGACCAGGGGTCCCATAGATCCTCAAGCAATACTGGCCATTGCCCCTGATCTTGATTACCTACTAGAACTTGATGATTAGACCCTGTTACTAAAGGAACATAGGGGAGAGCCTAACACTAGTTTTCTACTTAATAGTTATCATATTAAAGTGAATCCTAATGCCTTATTGTTATACCAATAGATTAATGCATTCTTAACTCTCACCAGAGAAGTTTCCTTATACAATAGATAGCAATTAACACAGAAACCCACAACTGGCCAATGTGCAGGGAACAAGAGGCTGCAGAGAGATTATCCCTAAGGAGGACACCTGTATCAAACTTCTGGCTCCCAAGACTCAGGGATCACTGCAGAAGAGGGGACGGAAAGGTTGTAGAGAACCAGAGGTGGTGGATGACTACAAGGAAACAGTTTTCCAGATAGGTGGTCAGTTACTCACATGAACTCACAGCAATGGTGACCGCACACACAAGTCCCATGCAAGCTCAAGCCAGACAAAATCCCAGTATAGACATGGGAAAGTAGGTAAGAAATTCCACCTGACCCAAGGAACTTTTGACAACCAATGGCTGCTGGGAGGGGGAAAGATGGGACTCTTGGTAGGTTAACCAGGTTCCAGTGGATGGACCCCCACTGAAGGACATTTGAGAACACAAACTTGACTCTCTCTATATAATAGAGTACATTAGATTGGGTGGGGGGCAGTAAAGGGAGGTATGGATAGGAGAGGGACTCTGAATACCATCAAACTATATTGTATAAAAATAACAAAAATCCAATGAAAATGTTTAAAAAGAAAAGAAAAAAAATAAAGGGTCTCCATGATGACTGTGTGTTACTGCAAGAAGCCCACAGCAATTATGACAGCGCACACAAGACCTGCTTGAGCTCACCAGACAAAATCCCAGCATGGAGGGGGGAGGCAGGCATGAAGTCCCCCCTCTAATCAGGGAGGTATTGGCATATGATAGCTGGTGGGGGGGGCACGGAGAGTTAGTTCTTTTTAAAAGTGTGGCCTCTGTTAGGTCAATCACACTCCAGGGTTGGTACCATTCTCAAGAGTGTTTGGGCAACACAAATTGGACTTCACAGGAAAACAAAAACCCCAAAACAGAATACAGAGGTAGATAGGTAAGGAGTTGGGAGAGGGGGATGAGATGATAAAATTATATTGCATGAAACTTTCAAAGAATTAATAAAAAAGATGAAGGATGAATGAAAAAGAAATTACCTGGGTCGATTTCTTCATGTTCTGAAAAAGTAACCAAAAGCAATGACAACATCCAGAACTGTTTGAGGATCATGGGATATCCTCTGGTCAAGAACTCCAAAAGAAGGAGTCCATTTCTGATCACTGTACTTTCTTATTTGCTAGCCTGTGGTATCTAGTAGGGGCATGGTCTCCTTATTATAAGGAAACTCCACTTAAATTATTTTTTACATATTTATATATGTGTATTTTAAGAAGCTTCTACAATAGTAGATTTCCATATGATTTTTCAAAGGCCTTTAGTGTTAGTTATTACTCCTCTAACTCACTCCACTGCCCTGCCCTCCCATTCCTCATCCCATTTAACTCTTTTTATTCCATTACTCCCCTTTTACCCCTTTATGTCACTGTATTCTATCTCCTCTTCCATGAAGCATTCCCCTCCTTCCTGACTTCTATGGATTATCCAATTAAAACACATATCTAAAGATTCAAAGCTAGCATCCATATATGAGAGAGAACAACATGTGACATTTGTCTTTCTGGGTTTGGGCTACCTCACTCAGGATGATTATTTCTAGTTCCATCCAGTTACCTACAAATTTTATAATTTCATTTTTCTGATGTTTCATCCCTATTGGCTAGCTTTCATAGGGCTGGAAGGTACTATGCATGCTATTGGAAGAGAAAAATAATCATCAATATTACTCAACTGTAAATGCTGCTAGTTATAATAATGACTGGTTTAGCAAGATATGCCTGCTAGTACAATAGTGGCATGAATGTTATGGGAGTAACCAACCATTTTATGATTGGATTTAAGGCCTGCTTCCCAAGATGGAGCCCATACCTGGCACTCTTATCAAGGCCAAGAACCTGTGGCTAAACAGGTCACAGACAGTAGGGGAGAACCTACTACTGTTCTGCTAAATGGACATGATATTAAACAGACTCCTAATGAATGACTTATTGTTATGCCCATAGATTAGTGCATCTCTCATCTCACCAAAGCAGACAGAAATTAACGCTGAAACATACAAGTGGTTAATGTGCAGAGAATAAAAGAATGTGGAGTGTGCATTCCTAAATGGGACATCTATATCACACTCTCTCCTCCCAAGGGTAAGGGATCATTGTGGAAGAGTGGCAAAGAGGTGGTAGATGAATAAAAGGAAACAGTGTTCTCCAGACACAACAGGGCAGTTGCACATATGGACCCACAGTGCTTACAACAGCATGCACAAGCTCTGTGAAAGTCCAAGCCAGACAAAATCCCAGCATGGAGTGGGGAGGTGGGCAAGAAGTCTCAACCTAGCTGAGGAACTATTGGCAATTGATAGCTATTGAAAGTCAGTTTTCTTTAAAGATGTGATGCAAGGTAGGTTGACCATTCTCAAGGGGATGGAGCCATACTGAAGAACATTTGGGGAACATAAAATAGACTCAATAAGCATTAAAAATAGAGGACTGGAGAGATGGCTCAGCAGTTAAGAGCACTGGATGCTCTTGCAGAGGACCTGGGTTTGATTTCCAGCACTCACATGGCAGCTAACAACCATCCATAACTCCAGTTCCAGGGAATCTGACACCCTCTTCTGACCTCCATGAGCATTGCATGACACAAGTGCACTTATAGGAATGCAGGCAATATACTTATATACAAAAAATAATAAACTTTTTTTTTTAAAGCAGAGGACATGATATGAGAGAGGGTAGGGAGGTGGGGGATCTGAGAGGAGATGGGGAGGGAGTCTGAATATGATCAAAGTACATGGTAAGAAATTCTCAAAGAATCAATGAAAATATTATTTAAAAAAGAGTGACTGGGGCTGGAGAGATGGCTCAACAGTTAAGAACACTGATTGTTCCTGCAGAAGACCCACTATCTGTAACTCCAATCCCAGGGGATCTGACAGCCTCTTCTGCCCTCTGCGGGCATTGCATGACATGGGTGCACTTACCTACATGCAGGCAATACATGATTACACATTAAAAAACAAATGACCTGGGAACTTCTGATCAAGGACAATGACAGATGCAATCGTCCAAATGGTCCTCTCACTGTGGAACAAGTAAGTTCTTCGGAAAAAATAAAAGATTTCTTGTCCAAACAATGTCTATGAATTTCATGTTTTTAGTTCTGCAAAATTCTGTCATTATCTTTTCTACTATTGTTTCTTCTCCCTTCTCATTTCTCCTTTTATTAAATTTTTACTTTCCATTATCCTTTATTTATTAATAGCGCTTTTAAAATTTCACTTTCTTATGCAGAGCGTGGCGGTACATGCCTTTAATCCCAGCACTTGGGAGGCAGAGGCAGGCAGATCTCTGTGAGTTCAAGACCAGTCTGGTCTACATAGTGAGTTCCAAGCCAGCTGGGGCTACAGGGAGACCCTGTCTCAAAAAGACCCCCCCCCAAAAATCACCACTTTCTTGTCCCTCTGTTCCACATGTTGAATAATTTCCTCAGATCAGTCCTCCAGTTTGCTGATTTTCTCTGTACTTCTGTTTTCTCTTTTTTTAAGCCTTGGCTTTTAAAATTTATCAGTTGTGCCAGGCATGGTGGTATATGCCTTTAATCCCAGCACTTGGGAGGCAGAGGCAGGCAGATTTCTGAGTTCAAGGCCAGCCTGGTCTACCTAGTGAGTTCCAGGCCAGATGAGGCTACAGGGAGACCTTGTCTCAAAAAGACAAAAAAAAAAAAATTATCAATAGCTACTTCTTAATTTATAGGTCATATATATTTTACTCTTTTTTTAAAGTTTTTTTTTTTTTTTAAACATTTTTTTTAGGCTGGGTGTGGTGGCGCATGCCTTTAATCCCAGCACTTGGGAGGCAGGGGTAGGGAGGCAGGGGTGGGTGGATCTCTGTGAGTTCAAGGCCAGCCTGGTCTACATAGTGAGTTCCAGGACAGCTGGGGCCACAGGGAGACCCTGTCTCAAAAAGGCTGTCGGATCCCCTGGAACTGGAGTTACAAACAGTTGTTAGCTGCCATGTGGGTGCTGGGATTCAAACTCCAGTGTTCTGCAAGAACAAACAGTGTTCTTAACTGCTTAACCATCTCTCCAGCCCCTCTACATATTTTTCACTTTTGATAATTTCCTATTGATTGATAAATTTTGTAATTCCATTTATTCCTTATACATGAATATTTTGTAGTCTGTAGGTAGCAATTTAAATACCTGAAACTTTTGAGTGCCCAGCTCTGTTGTTTCTGATGAGTCTTTTTTTTTTTTTTTGATGTATTTATTTTTATTTTATGTGTATGAGTGTTTTGCCTGCTTATATGTAAGTGTGCTACATGTATGCAATGTCCACAGAGGCCAGAAGAGAGGACATCAGATACCTTGGAACTGAGTTATGGACAGGTGATAGTTACCCTGTGGGTGCTGAGAACTGAACCCTGGTCTTCTTCAAGATCAGCTGTGTACTCTTAACTGCTGAGCTGCATCTCTAGCCCCATGTTGTTTCTGATAGCTCTTACTCATGGTGATTTTTCTTCTTTTGATTTTTGTAAGTTTTGATTTGAGCCTCATATTTGCTTTATCTTAATGTGTAGAAAACCAGAACTAGTAAATTGAAGATGTTTGTTTCTGTTGGAAGCAATGGGTTTTCCTGAACTCTTGTAGTTTCTGGTGAAATCCTATTCCTTAGTCATGGTTAAGTTGTAGTAACATTTATCCCAAGACAATGTGGCCCCTCACCTATCCTTATAGCTCATTGCTTATTTTTTCTCCTTGTGGGTTTCTATTATGAATTTCTTAGAATAGGCTAACTTCCACTATTTTAATCTAAAATTTTACAGCAATGTAAGTTCAATTCTCAGTCTGCACAAGACCTTGCTCCAGCCCATGGCACTTGCATGCATCTACATATACCTGTCCCCTGTCCTCCATGCTGGGGCTAGGCTGTCTCGCTTGCTTTGTTCTCATGGCTCTACTACGTCAATTTGAGTCCTCAACTTTCGTTGCACAAAGGAAAAAGAGTGCAGCAGATGACACAGCAACCTGTACTGTCACAACTCAAGTGTAATCCTTGTCATCTTGCTACATGTAATTGGCCAGAACTAGTTCTGTGACTTCCCCAACTGCAAGGTGCTAGGCAGTGCACTGGGCAGTACTTCCCAAGAGGCAAGAAGAGGTTTTGGAAATCCTAGTAACGCGAACACATCTGATTACTGTAAGCCCCATGCAAATGCAGCAAAAATATTTTAAGCAGAACCTAGTGACTTCACACAAGAGGGCCTCTCAGACTGCCTAGTTTGCTCTGCTGCACCAGAAGTTTCCAGATAACTCTTATTATTATAGTAGGATTTGAGATTCAATGAATGTCACAAATGCTACATTGAGTCTTTAAAAACTCAATTGTTCAATTTTTATGAGCTGCTAGGAAGAAGGAGGTAATGCCCAACTGTTTTCACTTAATTCGTTAAATTTAACGAAATAGAGTAGATACGAGCTATGTAGTGACAGCACAGAGCAGTACACATAATATAAAGGACATATTTGAAAAAATACAGATTCAGATAGGATTGGGGAAGATAATAATTAGGAAATTTTCCTAAGGTAAATATTAGGAAAATTTCATGCATGCCTGTTCTTGTTTGCCACTGACCCTTTGAAGCAATTGAGTTTTTTCAGATTCTTCTCTGATAAATATCCATAGTAATACTTGCATGAAATTATGAATGCTAGAGAGTTTGAGTTATATGGCATTATTGGAATTGGTTTTCTTATGCTGTGATTAAAATGGTTAATTTTGTTACTTATTTTATTGATTTTAAAACTTCAATTACATTATAGCAAAGAACTGGGGAAATGGGCAGGAGGCCCCAACCTTAACTGAGGAACAATTGATAGTTGATCATTGCTGAGAGAGAGAGAGAGAGAGAGAGAGAGAGAGAGAGAGAGAGGGAGAGAGCACATGCATGTGCCACATGCCACAACACACTTGTGGAGGTCAGAGAACAACTTAGAGGAGTTGGTTCTCTCCTTCTACCCTGTGGGTTCCAAGAATTGAACTCAGGTGACCAGGCTTGGCGGCAAGTACCTTTACCTGCTGAGCCATCTTGCCAGACCTTTTATTGATTTTTACATGGTGTTACAATATGGAAGTGTATATATTTTTCTCTAGACTTTGAAAAACTGACTTAAGAAGCATAATAAAACATATCCAGAGTAAGGAAGTCAATTGATACAGTCTTCCTATTCTCTAGTAAGGTTTACTAGGATTTCTGTCTCTAAGTTTAACGTGAGTTATAGAGGTTTGAATAAATTGCTGTGTGCAGCTGGAAGAAACAAGTTCAATAAGAAAGAAATCTCTTACGTCATAACACTATTAAAGAAACAAATATAGAATTACTAGTGTTTAAATCTATTTTCAGGAGTTTTAAATTATATGTTGCATGAAAATCCTAACCTGGGAGAAGCTTATTGAGCCCATAGCTCCTTTGTCTGAGCAGCTGCCAAGGGCTGATTATAATTAGTATTATTATTGTTAATAATAATAATTAATAGGAAAGCCTGTCTTAAAATGTGATGCTTTTAAAAATAATATTGAAGATGACAGAGTGTATATCATTTTTCCCTCAGTAAAGTTTAAGTTTGTAAAAAAAATTATAATTATTGTTTCCTACAAAATACATCCTATTTTAACTGGAATTATTTCCTTTAGCCAAGATAAAGAAAATAGTTTTGAAAAAATACATCAAACTCTTTGGGAGAAAAAGTGTTACCTGAATAGAAGAAAGGTATTATTATTATACTATTTGCATTAGCGACAAGCGAGAAGACCCGTTTGTTCCATTATATTATATGGAATTCTCTAGAAGTTCATTTTTATTTTTGGATGATTATTTAATTGACCTCAGAATTTTAAAATACTTTTTTCCATGATTAATTTTGGCATAGGATCCTGAAAAGTATTGAAATACTGACCAAGAAAAAGAAAAAGCTCTTCCTTAGCACTTAGCTATGTGACAGTAATAGATAATAAAAGTGATGCCATTAGCATGGCCAGCACTAGACAGTGTGCAATGTGTTTGGCTCATTTAATCTCTCCAGCCTTCATACCAGGAAGTCATCATATTTAACTACGGGGGACTGAAGCTCAAAGAAGTTAGGTTAAAAAAAAAAGTTAGGTTAGTGACATTGCAAGGCATGTGTGTGTGTTGCTGTATGTGTATGTGTATGTGTATGTATATGTGCATATGTGAGTGTACGTGTGTGTGTGTGTGTGTGTTGCTGTATGTGTATGTGTATGTGTATGTATATGTGCATATGTGAGTGTACGTGTGTGTGTGTGTGTGTGTTGCTGTATGTGTATGTGTATGTGTATGTATATGTGCATATGTGAGTGTACGTGTGTGTGTGTGTGTGTGTTGCTGTATGTGTATGTGTATGTGTATGTATATGTGCATATGTGAGTGTACGTGTGTGTGTGTGTGTGTGTTGCTGTATGTGTATGTGTATGTGTATGTATATGTGCATATGTGAGTGTACGTGTGTGTGTGTGTGTGTGTTGCTGTATGTGTATGTGTATGTGTATGTATATGTGCATATGTGAGTGTACGTGTGTGTGTGTGTGTGTGTTGCTGTATGTGTATGTGTATGTGTATGTATATGTGCATATGTGAGTGTACGTGTGTGTGTGTGTGTGTGTTGCTGTATGTGTATGTGTATGTGTATGTATATGTGCATATGTGAGTGTACGTGTGTGTGTGTGTGTGTGTTGCTGTATGTGTATGTGTATGTGTATGTATATGTGCATATGTGAGTGTACGTGTGTGTGTGTGTGTGTGTTGCTGTCTTGATTCTAGTTGTTGCTTCTTAAGGAGGAAGTCATTAAACCACATTTTTAATATATGCCTCTTTAAATTTTAAAAATATATTTATTTATTTATATTATGTGTATGATTGTATTGCCTGCATGTTTGTAAGTGCACCTGTGTCTTGCAATGCTTGTGAAGGTCAGAAAAGGGCATCTTATTTCCCAAGAACTAGATAGCTGTTAGTCGTTATGTGGGTGCAGGGACTCAAACCCAGGTCCTCTGCAAGAGCAGCCAGTGCTCTTAACTGTGGAGACATCTCTCCAGCCCCTTTAAAATTTTAAAAAATGTATCTTTATTTTATGTGTATGAGTGTTTGCCTGCATGTATGTAAGTGCATCATGTATGTATCATGTATGTATAATGCCCTCAGAGGATAGGAGAGGGTGTCAGATCCTTTGGAACTGGAGTTACAGAAGGTTGTTAGCTGCCATGTGGGTGCTGGGAACTGTGCCTCGGTCTTCTGTAAGAGCAGTTAGAGCTGTTAACCACTGAGCCATCTCTCTAGTTCCAATACATGCCTCTTTTAAAAATCTAAACCCTGAGCTGGGTGTGGTGGCACACACCTTTAATCCCAGCACTCGGGAGGCAGAGGCAGGCGGGTCTCTGTGAGTTCAAGGCCAGCCTGGTCTACATAGTGAGTTCCAGACCAGCTGGGGCTACAGGGAGACCCTGCCTCAAAAAGACCAAAAAAAAAAAAAAAAAAAAAAAAAAAAAAAAAAAAAACCCTAAACCCCAAAACCCAACTAATGAATTTTCAGTGGGATAATAGAAAATATTTGTAATTTCTTTTTCAACTCAATTCTTTTCCAAAAGAAACTTTATAATTTTAGGTTTTGAAGAGACCCTTAAAGTTATTTGCTAACTTTGATTTTAAAGGAAATAAAACAAGCTTAGAAGCTTGTATTAGATATAGCAAGAGAATTCAGTACATTCTTCTAAGATCTTACTGTTGTTTTTTTAGAACACCAACTTGTTATTGGGTTTCAGTGTATAATATAGACTAATTAAAAAACAAAGCTGCCATGCTGGGTTGTCAACAAAGTCTTGTTCTTAGAAGTCATCACCAAGCTAGTTTCTCTCTTCACTTTCTTTTCTTTTCCTCTTCCCTCCCTGTCTCCTCTCCCTTTATGGGCCATGCCCACCATAGTTTCTGCCATGGCTCTGTATTTCCTTTTAGTTTTGGGCAGCAACAGCTTTCTGTTGTTGCTAACTCTCAGATTATCATATCTCCCCCCTCCCATAATTTCAATCACCAAGATGATGCATCATTGGACTCTAAGAGGTGCCAACTGGCTTCCCAACTGGATCTTGGCCTCTTTTCCAAGTTCCACTCAAGAGTTAATACCGAAAAAAATCTGATTTAAGCCCAAGAGCTCCCATTTCCTGTCTGACTTCTCTTTTCTAAAAAGGAGCTAATTCATTTTGGCTTTTCTTTCTTCCAGGATTGTTTGAGGATCCATGGGGTCATGGAGGAGAATCCTTTGTAGTCAAGTGCATTATGAGCACATGTTTCTGTCACTGACAGCATTAGGCATGGGTCCCTACCTTGTTAACTCCTTTCTGCTCACAGAGCCCTCTGTCTGGGGGAGCTTTAACCATTGCTGTTACCGGCTTTCACTGATTTCAGTTGCACTCGGTGCATTCTGGACAATACAAAATTTCACAAGTCTCTAAATGGTTCCCAAGTATAGTCAGGGTGAAAACCGAATGAGCCACTTCACGACTGTGGCTCCCAAAGTGTAGTCCTCAGACCAACAGCCTCAGCATCACTTGGAAGCTTGGAAGAGGTGCAAGCCCTAGGCCTCCATGCCAGACCCACTGACTCACAGATTCCAGGGTGGAGCTCAGAAACATGCCTTCAACAGCCTTCAGGTGAGTCTGATGCTCACCTAAGCTTGGGCAGTGCTGCATTAGAAAAACCCACCTTACTGCACCTCAGAGACTCTGTTGCCACGACCTTTTGTCCTCCTCTACCCTCTGCTGTTCTTCAGCAGGCAAAGGGGAGTCACCACTGCAGCTGCAATTCCTCTTGCCATCTGCTGTTCTCATTAATGCCCATATAACTGTTTCGGCTGTTTCTTCTACGCAGGCCGGGTAGGCACGTGGAAATATTTATGCAATAACATGGTATGAAGCACGATGCCGTGCATACCAGAGACCGGAAGACGCTGAGAGTGCTACGGCTGATAGGAGATGGTCTCCATCCTCACAGACCTAGCAGCTGAAGGAGGTTCAGGTGAACCGCAAAGTAGTTTGAATACGTAGCACTGAAGGCTGTGAAAGAGCTCTTGCCCTGGACATCTAGACATCAGAATAACAATACACCGCTCTGAGGATCATCGCTGGTCCACTCTTGGCAGCTTTTCTGCTCCACACAATGAGGCTAAAATTTACATACATTGTTTGATAAGGGGAAGAATTAGTTCATTAGATGTTCAATAACAAGGCTATGATGGCTTTGGTGCCTCGCCGAAGGGGCACATCTCAGAGGAAGTTTAAGTGGAATCTCTATAACCCAGAGTGGTCGGACTAGGCATCATCCCTCAGCAAGTTCCAAGGGCAATGGTAACCTGTAGGTGGGTCTGTTTAGCTAACTCAAGACCTTAAACTTGTGAGGCAAGGCCTCTCACTGCAGGCTGAAAGAAATCATTACTTCTTTGTCTAGGAGAAGTTATTCACTTGAGCAATAGTGACCTTAAAAATATCTCTAGGATTTGGGACATGGATTTAGAGGAAGCTGGTAGTTTGGGGGTGGTAGTTCCAACGCTTTCCACACGAGGGAGCATATATTCCTTGTTTATATTTTGTTTGGGAACACAATTTGTAGTGTCATTCTGCCACAAATCAAACACTAGTGACTTCTGCTTTATCATTTTCAGAGCTTATTTTATGTAGTTTTGACTTTTCTATGACATACCAAACAGTTACAGCTTTTTTCCTGTGGGATTTGGGGATGTAATGTCACTAGAAGAACACCGGCTATGCCTCAGCTAACAGCATCTTTTATATCAGCGTGATGCTATTTGGATTATCTGCAAAAATGTCTTCATTAGTGCCTATGAACAATGTTTTTCAGTAAAATAATCATCTCCAAAATATGTCTCTGCGTATTTGAAAGAATATTTACATAACACAGAAAACAACTGCTTGATTCATTTAAACACATGAAGCAATTGAGTGATACATTTTCTAGTTACAGCATTTTGGAAACTTTGCCATGAACAAGTTGGGACCTGAGTAGCTTGGCTCCTTTTCAGAGGGCTCTTGGGAATAAGAAAGGGGTTGTCTGTCCCAAAGAAGGGCTTGGATAGGCTGGGAGTGGGGGTATACTACAGGTAAGACTGGGTGAAAAAAGTTGAACCCACTCCCCCCAAAAGCTGTCACTTCTGTACTTAGTATGAAATTGCAAAATAAATAATATACTACTTAGAATGAGAGTAAGGAAACAGAAGAAATTCTGAAGGCACTGGACGAGAGTAATTAAAAGTCAGTTCCTGGACTGGAGAGATGGTTCAGTGGTTAAGAGCATTGGCTGCTCTTACAGAGGACCTGGGTTCAATAGTACCCACATGGCAGCTAACAACCATTCATAATTCCAGTTTCAGGGGAATCTGATGCTCTCTTCTGACCTCCATAGACATTGCACAACATGGGTGCACTTATATACATGCACATAATACACTCATACATATAAAATAAAAATAATAAATAAAATAGTTTAAAAAGTCAGTTCCTGTGGCTAGAGTTCTGTGCTGCCTGGGGGTGCAGTACACTGGCACACAAAGCAGATTTTTTTCCTGCTTTTCTAGAGAATTCCATTTCTTCCTACCAGCCTCTCCCCCATTACAACTCTTTTCCTCCCAAATAAGAAATAGGCAGAGGGGACATCAGGCCAGTTTTTTAACTCTGTATAATTTCTGCAAAGATTAGTGATATTAGGGACTGGGGAGATATTAGGGGCTTGGAAAAGTGCTTGACATGAAAGTATGCAGATGTGAGCTTGGATCTTAAGCATCCTTATCTTAAAAAGCAGGCCAGGCAATGAGTGCCTGTAATCCCTGTGTTGAGACAGAAGGATTTCTGGGGCTTGTTGGCCAGTCAATCCAGAAGAATCAGCAAACTTCAAGTTCAATGAGATACCCTGTCCCGAAAAGTAAGGTGGACAGTAACTGAGGAAGACACTTGCCGTTGACCTTATGAACACACCAGAAGAGCAGGCATTGGGGAAAAAAAATTAGAAACAGAACAATTTCCTCAGTTACCCTGTTATGTGTAGTACAAGGCTTTTCTCTAAAACACAAGCAACTAAAAGGATCAGTCTTTAAATTAACATGACCTTGTATCCACATGGCTGATTATGTCACCCAGCCTATGAGGAGATGTGAAGACATGATTTGTTTATGCCTGTGACTGTCATCAACAGAGATCATGAATGAGAGGGATGTGTGAAGCACTGAGTTCCCAGGGAGCTCTGCATTGGGTCATTATCTTGGGGTAATTTGTATTGAGAGGGTAAGACCTCTAACGAGCTACTTCTGTGTCCTAATGGCTAGAAGCCTGGAAATTAGCACAGTGCCTGCTGTTCTACATGAGTGACCTGGCCTCTGGAGCTTCCCTGTCCCTCCGGGAAGTTTTTGGTGACTGTCTCATGGTCACTGCACTAATGGCAACAATTATAGAATGGCCTTTTCAGTAAGACCCATGTGCATCAGTTAAAGACTAATCTCATTGACCAACGACAGGCCTGCCATAATGTTTACTGAGTGACCAGCACTTCAGCATGGTTGGCTGGATATGGTTTGCACGTCTTGTGGAAGTGGAAGGATACAGAGGGCGATGTGATCCTGTGCCTGGCTGCAGAAGCAAAGTTGAGATGCAAGTGAATGAACGTCCAGCTCGCAGCCCAGGACAGCCATAACCCCATCAGTTTCTGACTTCTCTTTTGTAATCTGCAAATACTTCAGAAGGAAACACGGAGAGACAAAGACATGAAAAAGACCAGAATCTGGTCTCTCTTGAAGAGACCAGAATCCACAGGAAGGTTGGATTTACTCTAGTGGTGAGTAAGACTTAAACATCCTTCTTGGGTCGGGAGGTGTAGCTCAGTGGTAGGGCATTTGCTTAGCATGCCCAAGGTCCCAGATTCCATCTCCAGAAGTACAAAAACACAAGACAAAAGAAACCTTCAGGTGGTGATGGCTGGACCAGTTACCCTGATCTGCTCCTTGTATATGTATATTGAAATATCACACCATATCCCACAAATATGTACAATTCTTATGAACTAATTAAAATATGTTAAAAACAATGAGTTTGTTGTCAAAGGTCTCAACACACATGTGACATGCAGATGTGCCAGCCCTTGTTAGGATAGCCTCATATTTTAAAGTTGCAGGAGGGCTCACAGCAGTGTGGCTTGGCTTTATGTGTTAGAACAACCAGTCCTCACTCATGGCAGCATTAACTAGACCCCAGGAGGACATGACTCGGGTGACTGCAGATGCAAAACACGTGCAATATGTTAGGGGCTCCATCTCAGGATGAATCTGTACAGGGTCAGTCAGAGGGAGGGCCTCTTAGATCGTGTACCCTAGTATCTCACCTGCATCATCCTAGTCCTGACCCTGAGAAGAACTTTATACTGCCTAGTCACTGCAGCATTAACTAGACCCCAGGAGGACATGACTCGGGTGACTGCAGATGCAAAACACGTGCAATATGTTAGGGGCTCCATCTCAGGATGAATCTGTACAGGGTCAGTCAGAGGGAGGGCCTCTTAGATCGTGTACCCTAGTATCTCACCTGCATCATCCTAGTCCTGACCCTGAGAAGAACTTTATACTGCCTAGTCACTGGAACACTCTCTCTCTCTCTCTCTAAGGCAGTGGGGAAGTCCCTGGCCCCTCAGAAAAGTACCTGTTTTCTAGGTGGGATTGGATATGTATGTTTCTTGGCGTGTAGCCAAAGACATTCAAATCGCTGAGGCCATTTTGATGTTCCTAATAGACACTGGACTGTAAAACAATTCCATCATGCACATACATTGATAAGGAAAGGAGCCTCCATGAGGTAGGCCAAGATTTCACCATGACTATACTCAGGGAAATTTCCTCCGAATCATTGTAAATGACTGTGTTCCTGTTTTCAGAACTGTTTCTGTAAAATTTCATTAATATTCATGTGACAACTGGAAGAAAAATCTTTCAAGAGCTGATTGCCTGAGGCCATCTTAAAGTAGAAATCTTCTGAATGTTAAATAATTTAAACTTCACAACAAATCAATGAGGCAAAGGTTAATTTCCCAAATTTACGAAGTAAGGAATCTGGGTTTTCATGAAAATTTAGCCAAGGCCACATGGCTCTTAAGGCTGAATTCTAAAGCTCTTCCCACCACAGCACATTACCAAGAAGCAACCATTTATGTAGAAATAACTTTCCAGGAAGATTAGCCCCAGATATTCAAGAATGTTCCAAGGTTCGCTGCTTAGTCTCCAGCCTTCTTTAGAACAAGGCACTCTAATTTCACAGCTGTAATTTCCTTCATGTTCTCTATTCTCTCTCTCTCTTTCTCTCTCTCTCTCCCCTCCCCCTCCCTCTCCCTCTCCCTCTCTCTCTTTTAAGGATACGGTCAAAGAATTTTTCACTGAATGCAACACATTGCTAAATTTGGCATAATGTCGACATACAGACTGTCTTATGTGTAGAAATACATAGGTATTGAATGAATCGCAAAACATCTATGTGTGCCCATATGTCAGTGTGTGTGTGTGTGTGTGTGTGTGTGTGTGTGTGTGTGTGTGTATTTTTCTTCCAGCCAGGATTGATTCCAGGGCCCTAAAAATGCTAGGCAAGTGTTCTCCTGCTGAGCTGCACCTCTAGCCTGCTATTTCTGGAAACACAAGTTAAGACAATTGAATGGATTCAGAGATATACTGTCTTTTTCACTAAAATAATGTTTTTCTTTGAGAATAATTGATTGACTCAAATTTGGGTTTGAAAAAGAAAAATGAAAACTTTGGGTTTATTTTAGTTGTTTGGAATTTGTATATGTCTGATTGCTGTAGATTTATGGCCTTAGGGAAGTAAAGAAGAATGGGAGTTGAAGAACCAGGTGCATTTAGTGTCCTTAGTTTGTTCCAGTTTTTCACAGTGCATAAGATCCAATCTAGGGCTTTGTGTGTATAGGCAAGAACTCTGCCACTGAGCCACACTCCCCAACCCTACTGTCCTGAGTTTTAAAGAAAGCTTTTGCTGTCATGTGTAGAGTTAAGCATTTGTCTTAGCTAAGGTTATGCGGACACAGAATTGCTCATAAAATATAATTTCACTAGAAAATGATCCCTTGTTGGGCCAAAATGCAGAGCCAGTGCTGAATTCAGCTCACAAATGACCAATTTAACATATATTATTTGTGCATGAAAATAATTGTAGGTGCTCTTTCAGCAGCGGCCGTAGGTGTGCTGGGGTCACAGAACCCAGTCAAGCTGTGTCCTGTAACATTCGCCCGCTGGTTTGGTTGGCATCTTTGCAGCGTTGAGCTTTAAGGAGAAGGCAGAAAGGACAACAGCAGCCTTTACCGCATTCCTACGAAGAGTTTTCTCCTGACTGCATTTTACTCTTGTTGCACAATTTAGAGATAGCAAACAGTTCACAGAGCACTCATTTCTGGTGTGAACTGTGGGTTCTTGTTTCCTGCTCATTAATCACTTGCTATATTTTTAAGACTCTTTGTCTAAAAGTTGGCAAAATACTTGTCTTAGGGAGTTAAAAAATTCTTCATGGAGCTAATTTTTTGTTGTTGTTGTTATTCCCCTAATCAAATAAAAGTTTGCTTAAGACATCCTGGCTACCTGTGCTGACTCATCAGTCAAAAGTAGATGCAGGAAGTCTGACCCTTGCTGTGTGTTGGGTTAACAAGCAAATTCCTCACTTTGAAACTTCAAATGAATCCTTTCTTTTGGAAAAATAGGGAAAAATTTAATGGATTTGATAAAAATTTCTGTCCCATATCCACTCAATCCACAGAACGGAATTGATCTGCAATTTGATGGCACCCATGTGAAGTGATGCAGGGAAACTTGGCGTGTGAGTTGGATGGTGACCTTTGGCAGCCACCATCTGTGGGGACATTTTGATAGTTAGTGGGATGAACAGCCAGCAGTTTCTATATATCCGTCAGGAGATATGAAAAACAGAGCGCATACATTTTTTAATTTAGTGCATTTTTGCTACTCAATAAATGTATAATAATAATAACCATCACATTTTTATTAGACACTGCACATTTATGAGCAAGCTTGGTGGTCTCTTTGGGCCTCTGCCAAGGTCTAATGGAGCCTCTTTCATAGTTGTTCAGATTTCTCTTTTAGGTTTCTCTCATTTTTGCATAATTTAAAGAACAATAGCAGACCTGTGTAGGTTACAGAGAAGGTGGAAGAGGTAATGTTTATCTTATCTGAGAGTCAGTCTACTCTAGCTTCTCTAAGCCAAGGGCATCCTTTTAGAGATCTCAGGGCTGTGTGACAAAAGTTGAAAAGAAGATAATCACTCACAAAGGAAAATAAAAACTTTAGCTTTAGCCTTTTGTTCAAAAATTGGTCTCAGAGCCAAGACTCAACAGCCCTTGACCTGCAATGCCAAATAGTACGCTTACTCATCAATAATGGTCCAGCTGGGACTTGGCACAAAAACAGTGCCTGGCTTTTTAGAAACCAGAAATGAAACATGGTTGAAGGCAGAGTTATTGCCATAACATCAAGGCTCATGAATATAAAATGTCTTGAGTGAGGAAAATTTGGAAAGGAGCCACACAAATTATTTTATAGAACTTGAAAATTTCTCTTGTATTTAAGGAGAAAACTAAGATGTAGTCAAACATTTTGATAACTAGCCCTATTGTGATTTATTTATTTGACTTTTCACCTTAATTGGTACACTTGTCAGGCAATTTGATCTAGAACATTGAAGGGTGAGACAAGGGACATTCATTCAGTCAATCAGCAAATCCTTATTGAGCACATGGATCAGGTCCCCTTCTGGAGACTTGGATGTATCAGTGTGCAGGACAAGGTGCCCAGTCCTGACAGAACTTACACTTTAGTTATGTTGGAGAGCACATCCTGCTAAGTGGACAGTTACAGGAACTCTGAAACACAGTTAAGGTTGAAAGCTCAGGAAAATGAAAGTGAAAGTGAAATTAGGAAATTAGTCACTTTGTTTGGGAAGACAGTTGAAATGACTTGATGATTTGTCAAATATATGCAGAGTTCTTACTCACTCAAGGATAGTACCAAACAAGCCAAGCCAAATACTAGGGTGGAAATCTAAACTTAAGTGCGTGGCAGGATGACAAAAACTAGAATGTTGATGGAAGAAAAAACAATAGATGAATTATAGTTTCCCTTGAAACTGGCAGAGGTCTGGTTTCTCAAGAGAACAGAAGCAGAGTACCTGTATTAGTTACTTTTCTTACTGCTGTGATAAAACACCTGACAAACTTAAGGAAGGAGAGTTCACAATTTTGGCTCACAGTTTAAGGGTACAGTCCATCATAGTGAAGAAGTCATGGTGGCAGGAACTTGAGGCAGCTGTCCACATTGCATCTGTAGAGAGTGACGAACACTGGTGTTCGGCTGCTTTTTCCTCTTAGTTTGGTCCAGTGGTTAGGGTGGGTTTTCTTATCTCATCCATAGCCTCATCCAAAGGCCTCATCCATAGCATCCCTCATAGACAAGCTTAGAGGCTTGTGTTTTTGGCAATTCTAGATCCTGCCAAGTTGACAATCAATATAAGCCATCATAGTTCTCCTGACAGGAAACTCTTGGAGGCAGAAGTGTTATGGATTTTGCAGTATTTATCTATGCATAATATGTATGATTATGTATAATGAGATATTTTGGGGATGGGACCCAAACGTAAACACAAAATTCATTATGTTTCATGTATATCGTGTTCCAAATAGCTTGAAGATAATTTTTAAACAGTATTTTAAATAATTTTATGCATGAAATCAAGCTTCTTATTATAGAGTTTTCCATTTGGGCATCATGGTGCAGTTCCAGCATGAGGCTGCAGACCTGAGAACCAGGAGGATTTTCAGATCTGAGTTCTAAGACAGGAGACAATGCCAACTCAGTGACTGGCAGGCAGGCAGGCAGGCAGGAGGAATTCTTTCTCAGCTTTTTATTCTGTCTGGGCCTTCCTTCAATAGATTGAATGAAGCATACCCACATTAGGAAGGGCAGTCTGTTTTCCCCAGTATATCCAGGCAAAATGTCTGACCAAATATCTTGGCACTTTATGGCCCAGGCAAGTCAATACATAAAAGTAGCCATTGTAGTTATGAAGAATCTTTACATTTTGTCTTTAAAACTTGAAGCAGGGGCTGGAGAGATGGCTCAGCAGTTAAGAGCACTGGCTGCTCTTACAGAGGACCTGGGTTCAGTTTTCAGCACCCACATGGCAGCTAACAGCCATCCATAACTCCAGTTCAAGGGATCCAATGCCCTCTTCTGACCTCCACAGACATTGCACAAGACGATGCACTTACATACATGCAGGCAATACACATGAAAAAAGGAATGATGTCATGGTTAATCTTCATTGCCAACTTGACTGAACTTAGACTACCATGGAAACATACCTTTGGGTATATCTGTGATGATGTTTCTAGAAAGATTCAACTGAAAAGGAAGACCTACCCTGGTTGTGAGCATCACTATCCCACAGGCAGGGGTCCCAGATTAAAGGGAAAAAGTGAGCTGAGCAGCATTCATCACTCTTTGTTTCCTGACTCAGTTGCAGTGTGGCATGCTGCCTCCTGCTCCTGCTTCCAAGCCTTCCCTGCCATGATGGACTGTATCTGCAAACTGTGAGCCCAAATAGGCCCTTCCTTTCTTAAGTGTTTTTTCCAAGTATTTGGTCACAGCAATCAGAAAAGGTACTAATAGAAATGGTAAGAGCAATAGCTCTGTGAAAAGTGCTATGATTTGGGGCAGACCTTTCAGCTCAACTCCAGTATGTATTTTGCCTTCTCTGTGCTCTGCTACCTGCAGCTGTACAAGGAGGGGCACTAACTTCAGGAGGACACTATACCTGTTTAAAGGGTGTTCATTGTGGCATTGTTTAGGAGAGTGAAAAACAGTTTGTAATCTAGGAGAAAAATATGAAGAAGTATGGTTTATTTGTATTATGGAAAACAAAGTGGCCATAAACAAAGAATGAAGCATGGCTGCATGTTGGGAAAGAGGAGGAACTCCAGGATGCAGTACTAGTTTTTAGAAGGTAAGGTGCATAGCTTATGTACAACTTATTCCCCTTTGAGGGAATAGTCTTATGCATATATGTCAGTTCTTAGAAAAAGGTCTGGAATGAGTACCAGGAGATGGGAGCACCTGTTTACTTTTACTTCCTACACTTCTGAATTGTTGGGATGTTTTACAATAAGCTGGCATAACTTTTTCAATGCTCCCTGTATTAGGTATATATACATATGTTACCAGGAAAAAAACAAAACAAAACAATTCTTTTCCATTTTAAGAACTGTTTTGGTTTGAGTAACCAAGGGCAAAATGGTAAATATAAATCAATAAGCATAATAAGTATTTGTTGTGGTTTGACGATGAAATGTCCTTTATAGGGCTCATGTGTTTGAATACTTGATATCCAGTTGGTCCAACAATCTGGGAAAGTTGTGTAATCTTGAGGAGGTGGAGCATGCTGGAGGAATTGGGCCTTGAAGTTTTATAGTTTGGCTCCACTTCCTGTCTGCTCTCTGCTTCCTTTCTGCCAGGATATGAGATTAAGAGATTCAGGTGCACACTCCTGCCGCTGTCTGCTGCCATGCCTTTCCATCCACAACCTCAAACTGCATGCCAAAACAAATCCTTCTCTCTGCAAGTTGCTTCTTGTGAGGTATTTGGTCACAGTAAAAAGAAAATGGATGCTAAAGAATGGGGATGTTGCTTTGATAAACCTGGCCATATGGTTCACAGTCCTTTGGAACTGGTTTGTCAGAGAAATGCAGAAGACTTTGGAGCTGCAGGCCAGAGAAACACTAGAATGTTGTAAGAAGAACTTCATGGGCCATTCAGGTGGGAGCTTGGAAGACTAGAATGATGAGAGAAATTTGGACAGTGGAGGCAAGAATCATGAAGTTCCAGAGGGGAACAAGGACACTATTGGGAATTGGGCTGGAGGCTATTCGTGTTATATTCTGGCAAAATGTCTGTCTTCATTCTGTCTGTGGCCCGAGAACTTGTGTGAGGCTAAGCCAGAAAAATGGTCAAATGGTCCAATGGTAACTAACAGACTAATGTCTTTGGTGGAAGAAATTTCAAGGTAGCATAGCATTCAGGGTAAGGAATGGTTAATGCTTACTGCTCTTGTCCAGTGAGGGAGCAACAATTAGAGTAGAAATATATGAAATATATGCTGTTTGGTGAAGAAAGGAGCATGAGCAAGTTTAAAGGAGTTGTAAATTGTTAGAGATAGCATCAATAAAGAGAAACCTCATGCTCTGTACTGGGACAATAGGAAAGGTGCCCTTAGGCACGACCCCACCTTTGGAAGACTTCAACTTGTGAGAATGCAAATTCACTTGAAAGGAGAGAGCCTGAAGGAGAATGCTGCTGAAGGAGTACCTAGTTTGAAAACAAATACCCAGGAAGTGTTTCCCAGGAATCAGCCTCAAAGGCACACAGACTGCTGCAGCTCCAAAGGGCCCAGAATACATCTCAAATTAGCATCAGAACTTGTCAACATTGCTCATAGGATACTGGTTTTACAGTCTTGAAAGTCAGAGTGAATGGGTCCTAAAGGTTTGTACCAAGGTTCCAGAAAGCTGTGGAGGACAATGTATGGCAAGGCCAGGTACCCTGAAAGGAGGTCCTGAGAAACCATTATGTGACAATGAGAATGTGAGGCCTAAGTTGCAATGTAGACCTCAGGATGTTGATGTCTCGACCATCAGGCACAGAGTAGAGCCATCCCAAGAGTAAGTGTTGCAAGTGGCAGAACTGGAGGAGTGGGTCCACCCAAGGCTGTGGAGCACAGACAATGCCATCATGAGCCCCAGATGTTGGACCTAGAGTTACTGACTTAGTATTTTCCCTGCTGTCTTCAGGTCTTGCTTTTGCCCTATCTTTCCTGGCTATGCCTCCATTCCTCCCTTTTGGAAATGTTACTCTGCACCATTGTATACTGGAAGCATGTAACTTGGTTTCTTTTCTTTTTTTTTTTTTTTTACCAGGGATTCAAAGATTGCCTTGATTTTCAGGAGAGACTTTGGATTTTTGAACATTGTTGGGACTGGTAAAGATTATGGGAACTTTTGAAGGTGGAATGAATACAGTTTTCATTATCAGATGACTGTGAATCTCTGGGGGCTAGGGGTGGAATGTTGTCATTTGATTGTAAAATGTCCTCCATGGGCTCATGTGTTTAAACATGTGGTTCCCAGTTGGTGGTGCTGTTTTGAAAGATTTGGGAGGTGAAGTCTTACTGAAGGAAGCGGGTTACTGGGGGTAGGTCCACTTTCTGCCTCTTGACTATAGACACAATGTGACTGGCTATCTATTGTTCCTGCTGCCATGGTGAACTGTGTCCCTTCCAAAACAGTGAGCTGAAATAAACTTTTCCTTGAGTAATTTTTGTTGGGCGTTTTGTTAGAGCAGCGAGAAAAGTCATTAATACATTTAATGACTATTTAATATTTGTGAATTTATTTACTTAATTGTTGGTTGGATAAAGCAGAATGTTTCTCATGAGGAGCCAGGACGCCTCCACCCCCCAAGGTGTGAAATCACATGTTCTATGACTGAAGTTTCTCTCATTGGATTTTTCTTGGGTTTTTCTTGGTTGGGGAGTAAGGGAGTTTCCTCAAAGAGCTTCTCATAGATTATGCCCAGGATTAGGAGGCTTCAGTTCAGAAGGACTTCTTTCTTCTTGGCATCAAAGTGCTTAACCTCTATGACATCATTGTCCCCTAGAGTTGGGGTCCAGGCCATGGGTACCAACCAAAGTTGGTGAAGAAGTAGCTGAGTGGGCCAGAGGGTACTTGCAGATCTTCTGTGCCCTTAAACCAGTGGTTACCAGGGGAGCTTTACAAAAATGCAGAGATGGGCTGTCCCTGGACCAGTATCTTTGAGAATGGGCCCTGGTTTCCAGATGACTCCCAAGCACATCTGAGTTTGTAAAAACCCCTGCCTTAAGAAGAGCAGGTAAGAGAAGGCCAGATCAGGGAAACAATGGCATAATTAGCACAAACATCACCTCAAACATCATTTGTATTAGGGAATTTCATCTTCTTCTAGTTCTTTATAAAATACATAATAGTTGTGAACTGTAGTCACCCCGCTGTGCTGGGGAATGTGCATTTTTTAATTAAAATATTTTATTTATTATTTTTATTTTATGTGTATGAGTGTATTGCCTCCACGTGTGTAAGTGCACCTGTGTCACGCAATGCCTGCAGAGGTCAGAATTGGGCATCAAATCCCCTAAAACTGGAATTATGGACAGTTGTTAGCTATCATGTGGGTGCTGAGAATTGATTCTGGGTCATCTCCAAGAGTAGTCTGTGCTCTTAACCACTGAGCCATCTCTCTAGCCCTGGAATGTACATTTTAAATAAGGATTACAGGTAGATTGTGAGTGAAGTTCTAGAACTTCCTGCTCATGGGCAGTGATCCAGTGGCAGCATGTTTATCTGGCAGTTAGTTATGGGGAGCTGTTTGTGGTAGAAGGAGGTTCCCTTGATAAATTTAGATTGAAGAAGAATTAATTCATTCACTTGATCCCACAGATATGTCTTTTAGTAACTGACTTTACAAAGCTAAAGAAAAGTCTTTATGATATTGTTGATTTCCTATAGCTGTGGTAATACAGAATCTTCAATGTTTGTGTTTATTTGGTTTCTTTTTTTTTTTTTTTTAATGTGAGAGTGAGTTGAGACAGGGTTTCCCTATCTATCCCAGGCTGGCCTTGAACTCATGGTGTTTCCCCTGCTTTAGGCTCTCAAGTACTGGGATTAACATGTCCTTCTTTCT
>NW_008360316.1:6246176-6264027 GCF_000622305.1 Nannospalax galili | reverse complement strand
TCCTTCCTTCCTTCCTTCCTTCCTTCCTTCCTTCCTCCCTCCCTCCCTCCCTCCTTCCTCCCTTTCTTCCTTCCTTCCTCCCTTCCTGTTATGTGTATCAGTAGTTTGCCTATATATACATATGTGCACCCATGCCTGCAATGCCTGCAGAGGCAAGAAAAGGGTGCTAGATCTCCTATAACTGGAGTTACAAATGGTTGTTAGCTGCCATGTGGGTGCTGGGAACCAAACCCAACAGTTTGAGTAAATCCAACTGTTTGGGGTCAAATCAATTTCCACTCTCTCCCCTCCAAAATCCCTCTCATACCCCCCTCGACTTCTCAACTTCATGTATTTTTTTAACCCACTGAGTTGCCAGTATGTGCATGGATGTAGGGCCATCCATGGAGCATGGGCAACCTACCAGGGTTGCATTCCTGAAGAAAATGACTCTCCCTCCACCAGCAGCCATCCAGCAGTAGCTCATTAACTATGGATAAGACTTTGTGGGCCCTTTCCCAATTCATGCTGGGATTTTGGCTGGCTTGTTCTTGTGCAGGCCTTATGTAGTCAACCATAGGCACTGTGAGTTCTTATGTGCAGTGACTGTCATATCTGGAAAACACTGCTTTTCATCAGTTCTCTTCTATCTCTGGCTCTTACAATCTTTCTATCCCTCTTTTCCAAGATAATCCCTGAGCCTTGGGAGGCGGGGATAATCAACCACTTATTGGATTTAAGGCCTGCTCCACAAGACAAGATGCATGCTTTGTACTGTTCACTGGGCCAAGAACCCATGGCTGGGTAGGCCCTAAGCTCTAGGGGTGAACCTACTACTATCATTCTGCTAGATGGCCATAGTATCAAAATGCCCTCTAAATACTTATCTTTTGTAGTAGGTGGTGACTAATACAGAGACTTACAACTGGTCAAATTATAATGAATAAAAGACTGTGGCTGCTCAGCCTTACATGAAACATCTAGAACAGCATTCTTTTTTAAAAAAGATTATTTTTATTTAATTTAAATTTTTTCAGATCAGCATTTTTAACTGAGGGGAACAAAATTCTAGCAGTAAGTTTGAAATGCATTTCAAGTAAATGTAGTTTTGTGTCACTCTACAGATAATCCTGAAGTATAGCCAGGACCAAGGGTTCTCTTCCCAGGGTTCCCTTTGAGGGTGACAAGAAGAATGTCAGTCAGTCCTTCCTCAGCACTTTGTTTTTTCAGCAAAAATAGCAATAGTAGAACATTATTTTATCAGGATGAGTTTGGACTGTTGACATTCATTTTAGTGGTCAGGATCAAATCCTAGCTTGCCTTTAAATGCTAGTTATTTTGAGTAAATACAATGACAGTTTCATCAGATAAATCTAAATCATTGTCATATTTTTCCTAGAGGTTATATTTGATTTGGGATTGTTGAATTTCACAAGTTGATTTTGTGTTCAGTGCTGGAGAGCAAACCCAGGGCCTCATGCCTGTTAGGCAAATACTCTGCCCTTGAGTGCCACACCCAGTCCTGTGTAAATTTTCATTCTTAGGGATCTTTAGGTTGGATGGTCATAAAGATTTCTCCCATGATTCTGTTTCCTGGTTCTGGCTAGGGAGAGTCTGTGGGTATGAATGATTCTGAATTCTGAATTCTGTGTTATAGCTCAAGGTTCTATAAGAATTTTGTGTATGATTCCAGAGCCTTGGCAAAGGGGGATTTAAGAAAACTTTCTGATGCACTAACTGATTCCCCCCCCACACTAAAAATAATAATTGATAGTATGCCAGTGTGAATCTGAATCAGTCTACTAAACTGAGTTATTAAACATTAAAAAAAATGTATTGAGGTCGGGCGTGGTGGTGCATGCCTTTAATCCCAGCACTCGGGAGGCAGAGGCAGGCAGTCTCCGTGATCAGGCCAGCCTGGTCTCCAATAGTGAATCCAGGCCAGCTAGGGCTACAGGGAGGCCCTGTCTCAAAAAAGACCAAAAAAAAAAAAAAAAAAAAAGTATTGAGATTTGGTCTTGCTATATAGTCCTAGCTGGCTTGGTATTTACTATGTAGTTCAGGCAGGTCTTGAACTCATGGCAATCCTGTCTCAGCCTGTGTGATTATAGGCATGTGCCAACTATGCCTAGCTTAAACATTAAGTTCTGATCTTTCTTTTCTGGTGTCTCCTACTGTCCTCAGGAGTGTGTTTATTCTTGTGTGTCAACTTGATTGGACCATGAAGTAACCAGATATTTGTTCAAACATTATTCTGGATATTTTTGTGAGACGAATTTGGGTGAGATTAACATTTAAATCAAAAGACTGAGTATATACAGCAGACTGTCTTCCCTAATGTGTGTGGGCCCTATTCAATCAACTGAAGACCTGAGAGAATAAAAGCTGATCAGCTCACAGGCCCCATCATATTCTTTTCTACTACCTCTTAACTGGGGATTCTTCTGCAAAAAAGAAATAAAAGGCTGACTCAGAGTAAGAGCAAATTCTCATGCATCACGATTTTTGGATTGGGTCTTAGCATCTTCCTGGCTCTACAACTGCTTCTTGTCTTTGGACTTGACCTGGGACTGTGGCTCTGCAGATTTTTGGCTTTCCAACCTTTGTAAGCCTGTTTCATATAGTAAATCAATTTCTCTCTCGCTCTTTCCATATCTTTTCATATGTATCTCCTATTGATTCTGTTCATGTAGAGAACCAATGAGCAATGGAGGAAAAATTTCCATGATTTTAATTGTATTTTTAGCTTTTTAAAATTATTTCTTCCTTCATAGATCAATTAGCTTTTAAGAAACCCGACTGAAATCTGTGGTAGACATTATGCTGGCATGACCTGCACCAGGGTCCTCAGCCTCAGCACTGCTGACATTTTGTTTTGCAGTGGCCATTCCTGTGCACTGGAGAGTGTTTACTGTCATCCATGGCCTCTACCCTCATGATGCCCACAACTGTGGTGATCAAATGTACCTCCAAACAATGGATATATTTCCCTAGGAATAAAATCGCCCTGGTTAAGAACACTGGTATACATGCATATAGTATGAAGGCTGTCTATTATGAAAATTAGTAAGGGGTTGTAGCTGAAATAACTTCAAGAGATTGCTCAAAGCCAGGCATGGTGGTATGTGCTTTTGATCCCAGCAGAGACTGGCAAATTTCTGTGAGATTGAGGCCAGCTTGATCTACATAGTGAGCTCCAGGCCAGCTGAGGCTGCAGGGAGACTCTGTCTCAAAAAAGGCCAAGAAACAAAACAATAAAACAAAACAAATGACATTACTCAATGGGCTGGAAAACTGTCTCAGCAGTTAAGAGCACTGGCTGCTCTTAAAGACGACCCGTGTTTGGTTCCCAGCACACACATGGTGCTAACCACCATCTTTAACTCCAGTTCCAGGGGTTCCAATGCCCTCTCCTGACCTCCACGAGTATTACATATACGTGGTGCACTTACATGCAGGCAAAACACTCATACACATAAAATAAAAATAATAAATATTAAAAAAGAGATTGCTCAATGAAAATAAAGGCTGACAAAAGGCATCAATCACAAAGTATTTGGAATCTGTAATGTGATGAATAAGGCAGGTCTCTACACTTTGCCTCTCATTTGACGTTATGGTTGATAGGGTTACAGCACGCTGTGGCAGTCAGAGGACAACTTACAGGAGTCAGTTCTCTCCTTCTACCTTGTGTGTTCTGGGCATTGAACTCAGCTTGTTAAGCATGGCAGCAAGTGCCTTTGCCCATGGAGCCATCTTGCTGGCCTTCATAGTTGCCTGTTTTAATGCCTCTCTACCCTGATTTTTAAAAATTGATTATTATTTTAAATATATATTTTTGAATTTTATTTATTACTTTTATTTTATGTGTATCTGTGTATTGCCTGCATGTAGGTAAGTGCACCCATGTCGTGCAATGCCCGCAGACTGGAGTTACGGACAGTTGTTAGCTGCCATGTGGGTGCTGGGATTTGAACCCGGGTCTTCTGCAAGAACAGCCAGTGTTCTTAACCGCTAAGTCATCGCTCCAGCCCCTCTACCCTGATTATTTTAAAAAAACCAGGATTAAACAAAAAGCCTTCTCAAACAAGGAATTCTGCCCTCAGCGAAGGTATATTCTAATGAGAGAAATTTTTTAAATGATTTAACTTTTTAAAATTAAAAAAAATTGTTTTAATTTTAAAAATTGTGTCAGGCTGGCCTTGGGAAGAAAGAAAGGGACAAGCAAGCATGTCATATTTCATGAGAGGACCATATGTAGTGTGGTCTGAAATGAGCTGAGGCCCTAGTGGCTTTACTGATTGGTTTTTGACCTTTTGAAATAGGATCTTTCTATGTAGCCCAGGCTGGCCTCTAATTTACCATTGTCTTGCCTCAGCCTTCTGAGTGCTACAATTATAGGCATATTGCCACCATGTCTTGCTATACTGTGGCTTTAAATCAACCAGGAAGTAGGAGAAAATAATGAAGAGATATTACAATCTATGAGATGTGTCTTCCTACCAAAGTCTTAGCCCTTAGTAATCCAATCAGACTCTTGCATAGGTAGATGAGGTTGATACGAACAATCAGTTGGCTTTAAGTAAATCAGATCATTCTAGATAATCTTCTGGGCTTCATCCACTCAGTTGAAAGGTGTTTTGGTTAGCTTTCCCTCAGTGAGACAAAAGACTTAATTAAGAAAACCAGCTTCAAGTGAGACATTTTTGCTGGCTCATGATTTCGGCGTTCTTCTGTCTATGGTTACTGGGCGCTGTTGTTTCTCGTGAGGCAGAACATCATGGCCAGGAGCATGTGGTACAACAAAGCTGGTTACCGTATGGTGACAAGGAAAGGTGGGGAGGCTGGAATTCTGATATCCCCATATTCCCCCTCAAGGGCATGCCTCCAGTCACCTATTCTTCCAACTAAGTTTCCATCACTTGGAATAATGCCATCAACCGAGGACCAGGCCTTTCACTGGTAAGTCGTTGGGGGACATTCTATATCTGAGCTCTAACAAAAAGGTCTTAAAAACAGAACTGGGGGTTCTCTTAGGAAGGAGAAATTCTACTTGTAGATGGCAGGATTACCTCCTGCCCTGTGTTGCCAGCCTGGTCCCCAGATGTCAGATTTGTCTAGTCAGGCTGCACAATGGCGTAAACCAATCCTTCAACAAATCTCTGTCACTCTCTGTGTGTCTCTGCCTGTCTCTCTGTGTCTCTGTCTCTGCCACGTTTCTCTGTGTTCTTTCTCTGTCTCTCTGACTCTGTTTCTGTCTCTGTGTTTTTCTCTTTCTCTCTCCTCCCTCTCTTCCTCTTCCCTTCTCCCTGGCTACCCTGGTGGAATCCCAACTGATACTGTCACCTTTAGTGTTCAGACTGACTGACAATGGGAGAATGTGCACCGTTGTTACCACTGCAGGACATAATGAGGGCAGGACCCTCTCATTTATTTTGTTTCTTCCTGGAGGCTGTCATATGGCTCTAAATAAATGATGAATTGAATGAAGTCGTTGTTAGTGATCATTATAAACAGCTCTGGAGGACAGGCAACAATATCTTGAATGTTTCTGCCAGGAAGTATGTAATTTATTATGAAAAAAAGATTATCTTAGCACCCCCCCTCCAAAAAAATCCACATACTGGAAGTCTTGAAGATAGAGGACCAAAAGCACCAATAAGCTCATGATTCAAATGTAACTAGTGTGGTATTTTGGCGTTTCCTGCAAGTTTCCCTCCTAAACGCTACCTCTTGCTTCTGTGGGTTTGTGGTGTTAGTCATACTGTACTTAAATTGCCTTCCTTTCTTTCCTGTTATTATTTAGTCTTCATAAACATCATTATCTCTCTCTCTCTCTCTCTCTTTTTACTGAAAATAGCTTTACTGTTTTGGTGAAATTAATTTATGCTTATTAGTAAGCTGAACCTTCATTGAGCGCTTTTTTGGGACAAGGTACTGAGCCACACACACTTTTTATGCGATCTCTCTCTTCTTATCCTCAAAAACAAGTGTTGGGCAAGTATTATTATCCTCCCCATTGTAACAGTGGGGACAGTGGTCTTGGGATTATTTAGGGTTATTTTTATTATTTGCAGTGTTGGGGATTGAGGAGCCTTGATGATACTAGGTACACCTCTGCCACTGAGCCATGCCCCAGCCTGGCTTCCAGATTACTAAAGAGCTAGCTCAGTTTTCCAGAAAACTTTGGCGAATCTGCTCTAGTTTGCTATCCTCTTTATTCTTAGTTCCTTCCCCTTTTCCCTTCCTCCTTTCCTTTATTCTTTTTGTTCTCTTCCTTTTCCTTCTTTTTATTTATTTTTGAGACAAAGTCTCACCATGAAGCCTAGGCTGGCTTCAAACTTTGTCCTCCTGCTTCAGCCTCCAAAATGCTGGAATTTCAGATGTGCACCACCACATCTGGCTACACAATCTTTCCTTTCTTGGATGAAGGATCTATGAATTATGAATTGCTTCATAGAAAAAAAGTCTGTGTCTCAATGTTTTACCGTCAGTGTTTTCTTCAACTCAGCATCGCGAAACACACCATTTTCTCCTCCGTAGGTATACACCAATTGACATGTTACTCCTGTTCATGTTTTCAATTTTATTTCAGTTGATAATACTTTTTGTTAATGAAAAAGTCATGGAGTTTTGGGCCTTGGGTTTGGTCCTTGGCTATTCAACTATTTGAAATCCACATGATCAAATAAGTACCTGAAACAGACAGAAAAACTGACACGTAGGGGCTGGAGAGATGGCTCAGTGATTAAGAACACTTGCTGCTCTTCCAGAGGACCTGGGTTTGGCTCCTAGCACCTACATGGAGACTCACAATCATCTGTAACTCAAGTTCTTGGGGAACTTGCTTGTTACCCTATACTGGCTCCAGGGGCACTAGGCATGTTCCTGGTGCACATACATAGATGCAGAAAAAATGCACATACACATCAAATAAAAATAAAGAAATCTTTTTATAAAAAGTGACACATCATCCAACCCCAGTAGAAGGATGCAAAGTGAAATGTATGTGTACATCCCAACCACCATTAGAGAGCTATTCAAGGATTGGGATTAATAGTGGGCATTACCTCTCCTAGCTCTTGAGGGGAGAAGTGACTCAAATTGGAGAATTCTCTTCATATTTACATAGATTTAGAAGCACCAAGAATGTCTCACTGTCCTCTCACTGTGTATTCAACACATTGACTTGAACAATGTCCCAACTAAAGTAAATACTCCCTAATATGGCAGACCCATTCGAAACATGCAAAATCAGACTTGAGCACTGTGGAGAACAGTGGAGAAGGCTCACCACTGTTACCGTTTTAAAACTTGGTTTCACTTCCTTGACCTTCAAGTGGCTCCAGCATTCTTCAAATAAGAATGTCACCCCTGTGTCACCTATCTACTGTGGTGTGCTGGCCATATTTTCTCTCTTGTCTTTGAGTCCAGGTTATTTAATCATTCTTGATTGTTCTAGTTTGGTTTTTGTTGTTGTGATAAACACCATGTCACAAGCAACTTGGGGAGGAAAGGATTTATTTGACTTATAGATTACAATCTGTCATCAAGGGAAGCCAAGGCTCAAGCAGGGATCTGGGGACAGGAACTGAAGCAGAGATCATGGGGGAACACTGCTTATGGTCTTGCTTCTCTTGGCTTGTTCAGCTACCTTTCTAATACAGACCAGGCCCACCTGGGATGGCACTGTCTGCAGTGGGCTGGGCCCTCCTATATCAATGAGCAACCAGGAAAAATGCCTCACAGACACATCCACAAGCATCATGCTCAGGTGGTATGGCTTCAGGAATTCTCTGTTGATACAGGTTTCCCAGTTCACCTACACCAAAGGCATGGAACAGGTTTAATTGGGAGAAAGAATGTGTAAGACCTTTAAAGCAGGGTGACTATAGAAGACAATACACTGTATATTTAAAAAAATAATTTATTTTTATTTTATGTGTATGTGTGTATTGCCTGCATGCAGGTAAGTGCACCCATGTCGTGCAGTGCCCACAGAGGACAGAAGAGGCTGTTGGATCCCCTGGAACTGGAGTTACGGACAGTTGTTAGCTGCCATGTGGGTGCTGGGATTTGAACCCGGGTCTTCTGCAAGAACAGCCAGTTTTCTTAGCCGCTGAGCCATCTCTCCAGCCCCTACACTGTACATTTTTTTTTGTCTTTTTTGAGACAGGGTCTCCCAGGTGGCCTGGAACTCACTATGTAGACCAGGCTGGCCTTGACCTCACAGAGAGCCACCTGCCTCTGCCTTCCAAGTGCTGGGATTAAAGGCATACGCCACCACATCCGGCTCACACTGTACATTTTTTAAAGCCAGAAGAAAGGATGTGTGTGTGTGTGTGTGTGTGTGTGTGTGTGTGTGTGTGTTTCTGGGAATTAAACCCAGGGCCCTGTGCATTCCAGGCAAGCATGCTACTATGCTACCATTGAGCTATACTTCCTAGTTCCAAGGACTTTGAAAGTTTTTGGCACACAGAAATTCTGGGAATGGTATTGGCTTGTGGTTGTAGGGTGTTCATATGGCTGTGGATCTGAAAGCTAAGACCTACATGGAACCAGGGCTAAGCTATAACTTTCAGAAGCCTGCCCCTGCCACCCTGCTTCCACCACTCAGGCTCCACTTCTTAAAGGTTCCAAGGCCTCCTAAACAGTGTCTCTAGCAGGGAAACAAATGCTGAAATATGAGCTGTGTGTGTGTGTGTGTCGGGGGGGTGGGGGGCATTTCAGGCTTAAACCATAACAAAGGTAGTCCCTAAGTTTTTCTGTTTTTTTTTTTTTTCCTATTCTAAATAAATTCTGGTCTAATTAGAAAACAAATATTAAATAAAATATGAATTTTTGTTGGCAGAGATCTAATATTTCTTTAATGAGATGCTCATATTTCTTTAATGATTTCTCTCCTGCCCATTTTCTTTTTCACTCAGTCTTCATCATATTTAATGTATGACTTCTACAAATTTGTCAGCATGTCTTTTACTATTTTATTCTTAAGTGAGCCTGCTTCCATAGTGTTTCTGTTCTTCCTGTGTCTTATACTTTCAGATTATCTTTCTTTATTAAAAATGGTAATTTACATTCAGTTATCTGTTGACCTACTTAAAAGCATCGGACTCAGAAGAAAAAACGAATCAGACTGAGGCCTCATTAAACCCAGGACCTCAACAATGATGACAGCAACATGAGGAGCTGGGATCAGATGAAGAAGATATGATGGGAGAATTCAGTGGCGTCTAAGGAGAGATTAGACTTAAATTGGGGAGAAGTGGGAGCACAGGAAATGGTGGTGAGGAATTTTCTTGGAAAAGGGTAATAATCAGCAAAATGTATTGGGCTGTTATTCTAATGAGTTATCAGAATTTCAGATAGGGCTTCATGGTTGTACCAAATACTGCTCAGCATTTCTTATGTCTGAAAAGTGAACTAACTGCATTGTGCAGACTGTGGTTTCTCTATGTTCTAAATATTATTAATAGATTTCATTCTCTTCTATTTATTGTGTGTGTTTGATGCATGTGTCTAGACAGGTGTGGCAAACGTGTGGACATTAGAGAATATGGAGGAACACTGCTCACTGGCTTCCTTCCCTACGTTTCTTATACAGCCCAGGCTCACCTGCTCAGGGATGGGACTTCCCACATTGGGATGGGTCCTCCTATATCAATTAACAATCAGGAAAATGCCTGGCAGAAATGCCCATAGGCATCATGCTCAGGTGGTGTGGCTTCAGGGATTATTGGGTTGATTCTCCCCTTCCACCAAATGAGTCCCTGAGATCAAATTTAGGGTCTTCAGGGCTGGCTAGCAAGTGTCCTTACCCACTGAACCATATTGCCAGCCCACTGTATATATTTTTAATTGAGGCATATTAACTACACTTAGTAATGGTAGAGTGCAGGATTTCAGTACGTGTAAGGATCAAGTCAGAGTAACTGGCATATCCATCAGCACAGGCATAGATCACTTTTTTGTGCTGAGAATACTCAAAAGTCTTTCCATGAGCTATTCTGAAATATTAATTGTTGTCAACAGTGTTATCTTACTGCTCTGTGAACAGTAGAAGCTTTCCCCCATCCACTTGTGCCCTGTGCTCTTTAACCATCCTTCCTCCATCCCTTCCTCCTCTACACCCTTCCTAGTTCTTGGTAACCTCTGTCCTGTTTTCTGCTTTTTTGAGATCAACTACAGACCCCTCCTTTGGGGATTCTTTTGAAGAAATACTTATTAGCCTTAGTGGCTGCTCACTGCACTTCGAACAGCACCCAAGTCCTTGAAAGTTTACATGGTTCCACTGGGTCTAGCCTTGTCCATCTCCCTCATTCTGTTTCATAGATGGTCTCTTCCCTTATTCTGCCACTGTCATTGGCCTCCTTTCTATTCATTAGTCATTTTAACCTCATGCCTGCCTCTGGATCTTGTCCTTGTTGGGCCTTCCACCTGGAATTCCCTCTGCTGATCTTAAGAAGGCCAGGTCTTGTCATTCAGATCTCAATTTGTTATCTAAGTAGAAAACCCTAGAAAGCAAAGCTTCCTGCCACTTCTACAGGATGCTGTTTCATCTTCCTTACGTTTATTCCTACATAGAATTCTCTTGTTTACTTGCTTGTTGTCTGTTTTGCTGCATGGAATGTAAGCTGGCAGCACAGGCCTTGTTTCTCTTGTGTTGCTGTGGACGGAATCCACGCCTGGAGCATACCAGGCAAGCACTCTGCCATTGAAAGATGTTCCCAGTCCCACAGCCAATACCTTGGTGGGAAGAGTTGAAATGGATTATGTCGAACAGCCAGAGGAGATTGAAGCGCAATGAAAGAGGCAAACAAGGGACATGCTGGCCACCAGGGACTGGGGCAGCTCTCTGGCTTTAAGGATGACAAACTCCCCGTGGGAACCATCAATGTAGTGCGTTTATGCCTAGGTGGCCAGTTTTGGGTATTGATTCTGCTTAGTGTTTTCTGAACATCCTAGATTGGTGGTTTGGAGTCTGTCATTAATTTTGGAAAATACTCAACCATTGTAACTTCACATTTCCCCCATGTCATGTTCTTTATTCCTTTGTATCTATTCCACATACCAACGTTTTTCTAGTTTGAGACATTTTTCTAGTCTCAAAGTTCCTTGATAGGCTGATCTATCATTTCAGTCTCTTTTTTGTTGTATTTCAGTTCGACAAATGTCTGTTGGTCAACCATCACCCTCACCCATTCTTCTTTTGTCTGCATTCAGTCTAATAACCCTATCAAAGCATTCTTCATTTCTGTTCCAGTGTTTTCTATGCCCAACATTTCTTTGAGGCTCCTTCTTTTAGTTTCTACCTCTTTGTTTACATTACCCATCTATTCTTGGGTGCTTATTCCAGTATAGACATTAACATGTTAATCCTAATTATTTCAAGTTTCCAGTATGATAATTCCAAGATCTCTGTCCTAACTGACCTAACTGAATCTGGTCCTTGCTTGCTCTGTTCTTCACACTTCCTCCTCCTTTCTCTTCCCTCTTCCCCCTCCCCCTCCTCCTTCTCCTCCTCCTCCCCCTCCCCTTCTTCCCCTTTCTCCTCCTCCCTTTTCCCCACCCCCCCTCTACCTTTTAGCATTCCCTACAAATATTGTTTTTACTGGAAGGTAGACATGATATGTTGAATTAAAGTTACTAAGGCAGACAGACCGGCCCTCTAGGAAATTGAGATTTAACATTGACCTGGCCAGGAGTTAGACTGAATTTACAGTTTGCCACAGGTGTTAGATACTGAAATTTCTTCTGGTTCTGGTTTCTGGTTTTATCTTCTGTGCTGGTCCAGGGATTCCCTAGAGAGCACTTGCAGTTCTTTCTGCTCTAATCCTTGTTGTACAGGAGTTCTGCTGATGAGATGGAAAAGGCACGGTCCTAGGTTCACCCCCTGTGGCTTTGATAAAATACTCTGACAAAACTTAGGGGAGAAAGGGCTTATTTTAGCTCAGAATTCCAAGTTACAGTCCCTTATTTTGGGGGAAGTCAAGGCAGCGGGAACTTGAGGCAACTAGTCACATCCATTGTTAAGAGCAGAGAGAAGGAATGGACGCTCAACTTACCTTCTTTTTTTATACAGTTTGGGACCCAAACCCAGGTCATGGTGCCCATTTTTAGCCTGGGTCTTCCCACATCAGTTAATATAATCAAGACAATCCCCCACAGACATCCCCATAGACCAATCTACTGTAGACAATCTTTCATTAAGACCCCTTTCTAGGTGATTCTAAATTGTGTCAAACTGTCAACTAAAACTAATCATTGCAGGCACAAGGGGGGATGTGTTCCACATTACTGTGGTTAGGCCTGTCTGTAAATGAACCTGATGAGGAGCTTTCTCTACTCCACACTAAGACTTGAGGAGCTAGACCTGCATATTTCCCTTACCCAGCTTTGTTAGGCTCTGGTAAAATAGTTTTCCTGGAGGGCAGGCCTTGTTAAGAAGAGTAAACTCTGGGTATGTTTCAAAATGGTTACTTTCTCTCCCCAGAGGAGAGATTTTTTTCTCAGATCCTCACAGTAGGAACCTGATAGGGCTTCTGGAAATAAACTCAGGAAAGGGGTAAGAGCCCTCTGAGAGGAGGCCCCTAGGAATTTTTAACTCTCACCCTCCTACACCAGAGCCTTCAGGAATTATAATTTGAAGTGACTTCACTTACACTGGCCCCAGGTGTGGACTGCTACCCTCTGCTTCTGCTCCCAGAAGCTGTGACTTTATGTCTGTTGGGCTCTCCAGTATTCAAGGCAGCAGTTTGTCTCATGACCTCAATTCTCTGAAGAATTTAAGACAAGTTCTTGAATTTTAGTTTGTTTAGTGTTTTTCTCTGTGGATGTGAGTGATGACTTCCAGGCTCTTAGGTGTCAGACCAGATGCCAGAAATTGTATTATTGTTATTGTTATTATTATTGTGGCTTTTTGAGACAGGGTTTCATGTAGCCCAGGCTGGTCTGCTGAGGCTGGCCTTAACTCCTGACCCTCCTACCTCTGTCCCCTGAGTGCTAGGATGACAGGCCTGTGTCACCAAGTCCAGCAGAGGGTTTATGTTTCTTAATCATTTATAGGGGTGTTTATAGATGAGGAAGATTAGTCCTTCAACTTGATATGCACATTTTTCTGCTTCCTCTTTTATCTTTTGCATTTGTTTTCCTCCCATACAGCTAAAAGCATATTTTGTGTGTGGTTGCATTTTTCAACATTCTTTTTCAGGCATTTGAATTCCATGACTGAATTAGAAAGGCCTTTATATCCAAGTGTAAAAGAAATTCTTCCATTGTTTCCTTTAGCACATGTTATAATTTTACACATTTAAATATTTGTTCCATTTGGGTTTTAACCTCATTTCAAGTGTGAAGAATACTCATTTTCCCCCTCATTGCCTCTTCAATTATATTAGAACCACTTAATTTCCCTCATTAATTAATTATTATATATTAAATTCTAATATGCAGTGAGAATTTATTTTATAATTTATATACTATTATTTCTTTGCCCATTTATTTCCATGATAATATTGTGTTTCATTTGCTGGAGTTTTAAAATTATTTTTTAAAATTAAAAAAAATTTATTTAAGAACCACATAATTAGAAGAAGCATTTCATTACAACAGCATTGACATATTCAATAACAATTTCCAGAGCTAAGATGCATCGCTTTCAAAATTGGCTGTAAATTTTTAGGTTTACATTTGAATTAATACAGTTGTACAATATTGTACTCAGTATAAACCCTATGACATAAAATTGAAGTTTTAACCTTTAAAAAAGATCTCCATCTCATTATTAAAATATACTGTTTCACACAGAAAAACTCACTTTAATGCAACTAACACTTAGATGTTTGCACATGTGTCTCTAATCTATATATCTGATTATTATTAGTCACAGTTGGTTGCTTTCTGAGATCCTTGGCACCTGAGCATGGATATAAAGTCATCAGGTAGATAAATTTTTAAAAGTTTATGTGTATGAATGTTTTGCCTGCATGTATGTATGTGTACGTGCAAAGCCTATGGAGGTCAGAAGAGGGTGTCAGAGTCTCCTTGAACTGGAGTTACAGGCAGTTGTTAGCTGCTATGTAGGTGCTGGGAATCGAACCTGGGTCCTCTGGAAGAGCAGCCAATGCAGAGCCATTTCTCTAGCCCCTATTTGCCAGAGTTTAAAAAATTTAAAATTAAATTATTGTATAGTTAGTCTTTTGTTTTTCTTGTCAAAAATTTAATTTTTCTATGTATCTATATAATTTTTATACATATCAATGCATCTAATAAAACAGCTTGCTGGTGTTTTTAATGTAATCATGCCAGTTTTAGATGAATCTAGAAAGGATTGTATATTTCCAAAATAGAATTTTTTCTATCTAGAAATACTGTATGTCTTTTTTTTTTTTTTTGGAGACAGGGACTCCCTGCTGCCTCAGCTGGCCTGGAACTTACTATGTAGACCAGGCTGGCCTCCTGGCCTGCATAGTAAGAGATCCACCTGCCTCTGCCTCCAGAGTGCTGGGATTAAAAGGAGTGTGCCACCATGCCCGGCTCTGTATGTCTTTTGATTTGTTCCAGTCTCATTTTGTGTCCATAAGGAGATTTTAAAACATTTCTTCATATAGATCTTGCACATTCTTTTGTTAATTCTTTTTCTAGGGATCTTACTTCTCTTATCTTTCTTCCCTGTATTATTGCTGGGTTCTTCATAATTTGGTGAAGTGGCTTACATACACTCAGAATAACAGAATAATGAGTTTGTAACTCATTGTAACAAGTACACTTGTTATTTATTTCTGTGCATTTATTTTGTAGAATCATCCTTTGCCAGTTTATTTTTGAGACAGGTCATGCTATGTAGCCCAGGCTGGCTTTGAGCTTTCTATGCTCTAGCCTCAGCTTCCTGAGTGCTGGAATTGTAGGTTTGTACCACCACGCCTACAAGGGGTGTCCCTTAAAATACAAGGCACTGTTGCACAATGGGGCTCTGAGGTGTATAAACTCTACCTCATCATTTATTAGCAATGTAGTGATAGACATGTTACTTAATCTTTATAAGCCATGGCTTCCTCAATAGTAAAATGAGACAAAATAGTATTCATGCCACAGTCAGTTTTGAGATTAAACAGTTAAAGTACAGCTTACAGCACTAGAAACAGCCAGTAAGTGCTTGCTGCAATGGTTCCATTCCCTAGCAAGCTCAAACTTTGCCCAGCTCAGGCTGGGAACAGACTATCTTCACAGACTATCCTCCTCCACCCCATGCCTTGAATGGACTGAAGGGCTGGGGGATGGGAAGGGAGAATGGAGGAAATGGAGAGGGAAGGATTGTGGCCTGGTAATGCATTCATTAAGGGAAGGGAATGGACAGATTCTGTGCTGCTTGGTACAGGTAGGGGGAGGAGTTAAAAAAAAAAAACAAAACACCAAAGGAGACACAGATTAAAGAACAAAACAGGGCAGATGAATGAATGGAACAATTGGCCACCTTGAATGTGTAGAAGACTTATAGCTTACAGGTTACCTCTCTGTACCTTATCTAAATCAGTGCTCTCAGCAGCTCATGGCGGCCCATGAAGAGGGTATGGGAAACCACAGTGGGAGTATGTAGAGGGTTGGATGGTGTGATACAGATCTGTGGACTCTTGGTGCCCCCTTGTCTTCTCTCCTCACTTATTCCCATCTGGGCCCAAGTACTAAACTGATAGCAGAAAAGACACGTCAAATTTGATAGAAAACACAGGTAAGAGAAAAAATGACAAACAAGAGGGATTAAGGCAGCTGGAGAAGAGCGGTAGAGAGCTTGGGGATTAGAGTGTGGAGATATATCTGGAGGACCATATGAGGAAGACTATAATGACAGCAACTGTCTTGAGTACCTATTGTCTGTGCCTGTTTTATATGCATTTTCTCCTTTTATCCTGTCAGTCTTCCAAGGTTGGTGTTATTAAGGTAATTATACCACGTGCCTCTAGAAAGCTGTCTTATTGTAAGAATACTTGTAGAATATTGAAGAATACTTGTAAAACATACCCATAGCTGGACGTAGGAAGAATTTGTGGCTATAGTAGAGCTGCGAAGCAACCTTGAGGATGTCAGCCATGGGAGTGGGGTGAGTGTCTGGAGAAACGTGGTGAGGTCAGCGAGAAAGGAAGGTTATTGTTTCTATTGCTATATGGGGGGGGATCCAGTCATAAGCAGCAGAGAAACCTGATGGGCAAGGCAAAGGGGCAAGGAAACAAGAAAGCTGCTTTGCAGCCTTAGTTAGGGATGCAGATGAACCGGGACTAAACTGACTGCAGTGGGAAACAGATAGGGGGAGCAGGCTGCGTTTCTACCTGGAAAAAGTGCTCCATCAGCTACTTCGTTCTTTCCCACTGCTGCATCGCTTTTAAAGTAACAGGATGCTGCAGGACTGAGAGGGGGAAATGGCCTTTGCTCATTGGATAAGCTAAATTCAGACCCAAAGAACGTGGTTGGGAGATAGCTGGTGGAAACGGTCCCAGTCCTGTCCTCCGTGGAAATGTCTGCGCGCTGTTCTCCTTCCTTACCAAGAGCCTCCCCGTCTCCATTCTTCCTCTCTTACATCAGTGTTTTTAAAAGTAACCAACCTGGCGCTTTGTACCCAAGCGGTCTAGGAACGCCTCTGCTCATCGCAGGGTCGGGGGCTGCCTTGGGGTGATTAAAGCGAGCTACTCTAGAGGTTTATGAGAAGTGTCACTTCCTCTCTGCTTCTTGTATCTGCCACCGAACAGCTAACGTTACAGCCTGCTCTGTACCATCGCGGATGAGACTGCTGTAAATACCACTGGGAGGGCTCTTCTGCTTTGTAAACTTGTAAGCAAGAGGCACTGAGTCAGTGCCCGGACACCCAATGACCCCGGACTGCGGCAAAGAGGTGTGGGAGTGGACAGGGGTGGGTCACCGGGCTCGCTCCTCTCTCCTCCCTCCTGCCCCTGCGGGAGCATGTCTTCCACCCCAGGGCAAGGGCAGGTTGCTCCAGGTCTCAGGCACCCCGGAAATCTGCAAATTCATTGTTGCCTTTTATCTTTGGCGAAACCCTTGGGTTCGGTGTAGGGCCAGCTCCCGGGCTTCCCCTCCAGCCTTTGGCGGACCCAACTTCCCCCCCATAAAAAGTCTTTCATCCGCTTCCCCACCGCGGGGCTCCAGTCTCGGCTTCTCACTCCACGCCTTCTGGAGCTGCGCTCAAGTCTCAGCAACTTTCACCATCTTGACCCGAGAGTCGGGCCATTTCTAAGACAATGTGAACAAAGAGGAGCAGGGGAGAGAGTCGGGGCCCGCGGCCGGGGGAGTGCGAGTTTTGGGGACTCCGCGCTCGCGAGCCGGGCGCCAGCGGTGGACGGGGCACAGAGAGCGACCCAGCCGGTCCCTGCCCCAGGCCGCCCTGGGCAGCGCGTTTCTTTGTCCCTGCCAGGGTCTGGGCGCGAAGGCCGCCGGCCGCGAGCAAAAGCCGCGCCCTGGGTGCGGAGCTGTGGCTTCCACGTGCAGCGGCAAGCGGCATCCTCACCCGGCTCCCAGGCTCTGCACCGAGCTGCGGCCCTGGAAGGAGAGCCTGCAACTCGCCTTCCGCTTCTCCCAACCAAAGTAGGGCTCCGGATGGCACCGAGTCTCCTACGCAGCGTGGCTTGGGGGCAAGAAGGGAACCCAGTGGAACCTTCTCCACCCGACTCCCCGAAGACATGCGCGCAGGTCCCGGGCGCGAGTCGAACTCTGGATGGAGGCGGTTCTCTGACGCCCCGGGTGCGGACTGCGGAAGCGCAAGAGGCGAAGGAAGGACCTAAACATAGTCCCAACCCCCAAATGCCCAGCAGGACGCCCCTAACAAACCCAAGAGGGTGGCCCCATAGGGGGGGAGAGAGAGAGGAGA